>NW_020664909.1:1210794-1265212 GCF_002925995.2 Terrapene triunguis | reverse complement strand
ATCGCGATTGGCAGTTCAGCGGCAGGTCCTTCGCTCCTAGAGGGAGTGAGGGACCTGCCGCCCCCGAATTGCCGCAGGTGCCGCCCCTCTCCCTTGGCCGCCCCAAGCACCTGCTTGTTAAGCTAGTGCCTGGAGCCGGCCCTGGTCACAGCTTGCATGCCAGGAATTGAATATGGGCACATGTATTAGGAATTTTAAAAAACCCACTGTACTGATGTTTGATTAACTCTTCTGCAGCTAGACAAGCAACAAACTGTGAAAAAAGTTGGTTCATTTACACTATTCTGCTAAAACACTCTCCTATGGCAAATAATTGCTCACTCCCAGTCTCTCTCTCACACACATATATATATACACACACACACACACACACCCACACACCCCTGGGCTGCTCTAGCCCATCATTTACTTTGTCCAAATATATATCAGGGGATCAGCTATTGCTGTTTCAGTGACAGATGCAGTGATTTTACAGATTAGCCTGTTACCTTCTGATATCACCGCCCATTTCCCAATTTTCAGTGGGGTTTCTCCGAAATCGGGTATTGACCCTCAGATCCCAATCTTCTGCTGAAAGAGTCCCACATATTAGTTACCAGATCAACGTGGTTGTGCTCCTCTTCCTCCTCCTATTAGAGGTATCAATATGCATAATTTGAATCAGACCTGTTTTTTGGAAGTTTAGTGATTTTTCTCTTTAATATTGATTCCATTATTTTACTAGGGATAACAGTTAGATTTAGCGATCAGTACTTGCCAGAATTTTGGGGGGATGGGGCAAAGGAGGGAGGGCACAATGATCAGCACTGCATTTGTAACAGCACTTCATTTGTTTCCTCCAATTTTCTGGCACTGTCCCAGTTTCCGTGACCTTCCAAAAATAATTTTCAGTGGTTCAGTAAATGTGTTTGTTAATTCCCTTAATACACATCATCTGGAAGGGATTATTTATATCCATTTACATTTTCCAAATACTCCTTCACTCTTTATCAATAGCTATCTTTATAAAGTCTTTCTCCTTTACTTAAAAAATGAGTGTAGTCTCCCAGGCCCCGAGTCAGGAAAGCATTTAAGCACAAGGGTAATAATGAATGGCAAAGTATCAAAATGAGTGAGGTATCTAGGGGAGTATGATACGGATTCATGCTAGAGTGAGTCTGATTTAGTATCCCCATTAATAAGGAGTGAACAGAATATTAATGATATATTCACAGATGATATGAAATTGGGACAGGTTGTCAATAGCAGGAAGGACAGAGAAATATATAAAGCAATTACAGAGATTAGAAGCATGGACAGAAAACAACAAGATAAGACTCAGTTTAAAAAAATACAAGAAAATACAACTAGGGAAAATAATCTGAAATATAAATATTTAATGGCAAGGAGAAACCTGGACAGCAATAATGCTGTAAGATTAAGGAGTGAAAGTGGACAACAAATTAGAGCTGGGAAGAGCTGGGCAGACTATGTATTGGACTAATTTAGCCCCTTAATTTGTTCAAAATTATCAGTGAACAAATTTTGATTTTTATGAATGTATTCAGTTTTTAAAATTATTCAATAAATGGTTTATATGAACATATAAGCTTATGGACTGCTCACAAATTAGTCACTGCCACCACTGCTTCAAGTATTTGCCATTGCGTGTCTGGTCAATTAAATTGTCTGATATTGTTTCCTTCATTAATTGGATGATTCCCAATGCCACAGAGAGCTTTCAAGATGGTTGTGCAAACTCCTGGTGCAAACAGGTCTTTGAATATACATTCATGTGATTATTTATTACTCTTTTTGTGAACATTCTTGCAGATAAAAAATTATTGACATGAATGTTCCTGGAAATCAAATAAAAAGGTCAAAGAAGATGAGCACATACTTGTTTGTATTTACATGAACATTTGTGACTATCTGTTTGCAGGATTTGTCCAGCTCTGGGCCTGAATTTGCCACATATGGCAGCAAAAGAAAAGCCAGTGCCAGCTGAGAGGACAATCTAGTTAAACGGGAGTGGTGTATGAATATCAGAAGTCAATATTTCTCCTTTTAAATCTAAGCAGAAGAATTTCCTCCTCTCTGAATTCAGTAGAACCTCAGAGTTACGAACACCAGAGTTACAAACTTACTGGTCAACCACACACCTCACTTGGAACCGGAAGTACGCAATCAGGCAGCAGCAGAGGTCAGAGAAAGAAAGAAAGAAAGAAAGAAAGAAAGAAAGAAAGAAACTGAAAAGTAGCAAATACTGTACAGTACAGTACTGTGTTAAACATAAACTACTAAAAAAGGGAAAGTTAAAAAAAAGATTTGACAAGGTAAGGAAACTGTTTCTGTGCTTGTTTCATTTAAATTAAGATGGTTGAAAGCAGCATTTTTCTTCTGCATAGTAAAGTTTCAAAGCTCTATTAAGTTAATGTTGCGTTGTAAACTTTTGAAAGAATAACCATCATGTTTTGTTCAGAGTTACGAACAACCTTCATTCCTAAGGTGTTCATAACTCTGAGATTCTACTACATTTGTAATTTATGTTTGTGGTTTGTTTAGCCTACATTGTTAAGCGCCAGGATACAGTTAATGGCAACGTATACATAAATAATACAACAAATCCATGGCCTCCCAGGCCACATCACTATCCTGTGCATGATAGCCAACTGGAACTTCAAGGCAGTTGTGGAGCTAGACCTCAGATCCCCCAGCTCCAAAAGCCCAGACTCTTACCACTTGATCTAAAGCAGAATCTTCATTAGCTGGGAGCAATATGACCTATGACATACTACAAAGCAGCTCTGATTCAACCCAGGAGAGGGAAATTGTGTATGTACATTCTAAAAGTAGCCAGTTCATTACATCAAATAATAAACAATCATTTTGAATAATAATCAAAAGCTAATACATACATTTAATCAAGTTATAGATTATTTTCCCATACATACTATGTTACCATTCATTCTAAATTTCTTTAAGGAAAATGGAAAATATGATGCCATCAAAATATTGTTACTTTAGGAATTTAGAATGTTAAATGTTTGTGTTAAGGAAACTCCCTTAAGTCCCTTTCTATAGCTACTTCATGCAATGAGTATATTTCAAAAGTGACAGGTCCAAAAATACCCACATTCCCTTTGCACCCACTCTCCAAGCTGCAGAGAAAGGTCAATCCCAGCTCCTGTTATAAAATAAATAATTAAAATGAATGCTGGATTAACCTGGTCAGATAAAAATAAGACTCAATCTCAACAAGTCATCCCAACTCAAAACAACCTTCTGAAGATCAAAAGTTCAGTTGGGGAAAAAAAAGTTAAATCATTTTTACTCTTGAGGACTTCTCCATTTCCTGCTTCCCCCACATCTGGAAGGAAGTATGATTAAATAACATGAGACAGGTTATTCTCAAGGGGATTAATAGCTTGATTGGCAACAAAAGTACAGGGATCTATCCATCTGAGGTTTTCCTACAGCAGTGGTTCTCAAACTGTGGGTTGGGACCCCATTTTAATGGGATTGTCAGGACTGGTGTTAGACTTGCCGGGGCCCCACTGCCCGGGGCTGAGGCCGATGCCCGAGGTGGTGGGGCTTAGATGGGCTCAGGCTTCAGACCCCCTCCCCCCCTGGGGTCATGAAGTAATTTTTGTTGTCAGAAGGAAGTTGTGGTGCAATGAAGTTTGAGAACTGCTGTTGTAGAGTGCTCCTTACTATGGGACCTAAACACTAAATACAGTAATTTAGGGTTGCTTAAAGTTGTCCATAGAGGATATCATAGTAAATTCTGCTCTTCACCTCTCCAAGCTTTGCTTTTATGTTTATTATTTTTAAAATTGGAGTGTCATAAATTCTTTAGCTAAGACTTTCAAAAGTGTTAAGGAACATGGGGTGTCCAGCTTGAGCCCTGATTTTCAGAGAGTAGACACTTAACACTTTCTGAATCAGGGCCGGCTCTAGCATTTCTGCTGCCCCAAGCAAAAAAAAAAAAAAAAAGCCGCGATTGGCGGCGGCAGTTCAGTGGCAGGTCCTTCGCTCCTAGAGGAAGTGAGGGACCTGCCGCCCCCGAATTGCCGCAGGTGCCGCCCCTCTCCCTTGGCCGCCCCAAGCACCTGCTTGTTAAGCAGGTGCCTGGAGCCGGCCCTGTTCTGAATAATCAGGTCCCTTTAAAGATGTCTGAGGTTGGGCACTCAAAAATTGAGGCACTCAAATCACTTGTCACTTTTGAAAATCTTGGCCTTTGTCTTAATTTATAATAGGAAGGCCAAGGCCAGCAGAGCTCTTGGAGTGTGATCTGAAAAGTCTGACTCTGGCTGAGTCTTCTCTCTTCCAATAGATCATTCCACCCTCAGCACCCTTGACCAAATACATTTTATCTGCAATTCTCACAAACCTCATCCTACAAATTACTAGCTGCATTGTCCGAGAAGTGTGCAGCAGCCTCAGTGAGTCATGACTGGAGAGGCTGTGTCTGATGTAGACGTGCCCTGACATTTTGCAAGGCTTTGAAGATTAAGACCCAGGCTTAGATTGGTCACCATAATCAGGCAACACTTGCCAACAGTTGTCACACAGTGGTACCTGCAATTATTGTATTCTCCACTACACACATACACATGCATTTGTTTCAAGGATATATGAAAGGAAACAAGTTTTTGAGACAAGGACGTTTAAAAAACAACAATAAAAACAAATAAAAGGATTCTCTAGCCTGCAACTTCATGTTCAAAAATCCTTATTCCCTTCAAAAGGGAGTTCTGCTTGAGCACGGATGAGCAAGACAAGCAATGCCACAGATCTTAAAACTCTAACCTATCACTTGTCTCCAAGGTCCTTGCAATTTCTTTCCAGTCTATTTATTAGATTTATACAAATGCTATAAAGGCCCTTATCCATATGCTCTAGGCACCCTTGACCTAAACTAAAAATACATCCTTAATTTCTCCTGCATCATGGGAGCATTAAGAGAAGAGCAGCACAGTTCAGACAGAGCATTTTCATGGCTGAAAGTCTTATTTCCCAAGATTCAAAACTCTGAACAGTTCAGTCAAGATCTACTTTAAAAAACACGGGTTACTATGATTTTCTTACTGTCATAAAATTACCCTATGGACTATTCAGAGCAAATGATTTTTGGATTAATGGAAAATGCTTTAACTGAAATAAAACTCACCTAAGATTCCAAATCATTAATAGAATGCATGTATGCACATGTGAATGCACGCTCCCTCCAAATCACCCCGTAAAAGAATGAGAACGGCTGCATTTGTGGCATCATGTATCCAACTGGAAATGGCGAGTACTAGGAATCTTATGAGAAAATCTGTTCTCACATTTCCAAACCTTTTTTTTTTCTGGCCCACATAGTTCAAATAAACATCTATAATTACGGGTGGTTATCCAAACTAAAAATGAACTCAGAACCTTTGGAGATTCACACTCATCCCTAGGCTTTTGAGAGGAGTGATCAGCATTAGTAGTAGCCTCAGTTGCTTTGCCAGACAGAACTCATAAGGTGAATAACAATACATTCCTGAAGTGCTTTGGGAGGAATTGTTCTAGTGCTGTTCAGAAGTCTAGTAATCAGCTCACAGCAGTTCTACATATTCAAAAAATTAACAAACAAATAAAAAGAACCAGCTGCTGTAATTCTCTAAATGGCAAAAACTTAGTTTAAAGCCTGAGGGACAAAATGATCTTGGCTTAGTGTTTATTAAAATGTTAACAGTAAAATACAGAAACATAAACATTAAACTGTTTTAGAAAAAATAACAGTTGGCTATCTTTTTCAATCCAACATAAATACAAATAAATAATTAAAAGATATGAAATGCTTTCAAATCTGGGCTGAGCAGAGAGGCTCACTCAGATAGCGGGCAAAATACCCACTGCAAGACACATTGAGTTCAGAAGAGAAGCTATAGTAGTTCATTTTGTCTGTTGTAATAGGAACTGGGGTATATGACAGATTCTTGTAGTAAGTGCTCCTGTACTTTGTAAAACAAACAATCCAAAATCAAGTGCTGTTAGGACATACACTACACTAATTTTTTAAATACCTAAAACTAAGTAGTTTACTTCAAAATGGGAACTATAAGCACTTCAATAAACATATTGGGGTTATAAAACAGTCTCTGTTTTCACAGTAGACTCTTAATGGGTATCCTGTGCAAACATCTTACAGTAATACTCAGTGAATCAACACAGAAATCCCTCCATCTCTCACAGAAAGGGTACACTACTTTTATTTTTTTCTCCAGCAGTGGGAGAACAAGGTTGTCACAA
Source organism: Terrapene triunguis (assembly GCF_002925995.2). Lineage (NCBI taxonomy): Eukaryota > Metazoa > Chordata > Testudines > Emydidae > Terrapene > Terrapene triunguis. The sequence goes on along the minus strand of NW_020664909.1, from coordinate 1,258,948 downwards.
AGTAGTGCTAAGTCTGGACATTTGACCTTTCCAGTCTAACAGTGAAACCAATGTGCTCTGTGCTAAGGACAAAATTCTGATTAGTCAAGCGTATTCAGATCATAGGCGCTGACTCCGTGGGTGCTCCAGGGCTGGCGGAGCACCCATGGGGAAAAATTGGCAGCTCCCCTCCCCGCCCCCCTGCCCCAGCTCACCTCTGCCGCCTCCCCTGAGCGCGCCGCATCTCCATTTCTCCTCCCAGCGCTTGCCGCCGTGAAACAGCTGTTTTGTGGCGTAACAAGCTTTGGGAGGGAGGGGAGAGGAGCGGGAACGTGGCGCACTCAGGGGAGGAGGCGGGGAAGAGGTGGGGCTGTGGTGGGGATTTGGGGAAGGGGTCCAATAGGGACAGGGAGGGGGCAGAGTTGGGGCGGGGACTTTGGGGAAGGGGTTGGAATGGGGGCGGGGTGGGGCAGGGGTGGAGTCGGGGCAGGCTGAGGGCATGGGGAGTTGAGCACCCACCGGCACCAGGAGAAGTTGGCGCCTATGCTTCAGACTCTAATATTCCGCTCTCTTTACAGAAGCTCAATTTCTATCAAGAACAATGGAGGATCGAGATTGTAAGAAGAACAAACAGCAGAATTTGGCCCTTTAAATGGTGTTAGAACATAAGAACTGTCATACTCGGTCAGACCAATTGTCCATCTAGCCAGTATCCTGCCTCTGACAGTGGCCAGTACCAGAGCTTCAGGGGGACTATACAGAACAAGGCAGAGGCAGTGACCTCCCACCCTATCTTCCCCTCAACGCTTCTGGCAGTCAGTTTAGAGTCACTGCGAGCATGGGGTTGCATCCCTGACCCTGTTGGCTAATAATCATTGATGAACCTATTCTCCATGAACTTATCTAGCTCTTTTTTTGAACCCAGTTATACCTTTGGCCTTCACAACATCCCTTGCCAATGAGTTCCACAGGTTAGTTGTGGGTGGTGTAAAAAAGAATTTCCTCTTGTTTGTATTAAACCAGCTGCCTATTAATTTCATCAGGTGGCCCCTGGTTTTTGTATTGAAGGAAAGGGTAAATAACACTTCTCTATTCACTTTTTCCATATCATTCATGATTTTATAGACCTCTTTTGTATCCTCCTTGGTTGTCTCTTTTCTAAGTTGAACAGCCCTAATCTTTTTAGCGTCTCCTCATATGGAAGCCATTCCATTCCCTTGATCATCCTCGTTACTCTTCTCAGAACCTTTTTCAGTTCCACCACATCCTTTTTGATATGGGACAACCAGAACTGGGCACAGTACTCAAGGGGTGGGTACATGAGGTGGCATTCTTTCAGTCCTCTTTTTGTCTTTTGGGGTATACATTTAGTCTGAGCTTCTATTATGGTCTTTTTAAATAGTACCCATGCTGCCTGCAGGCATTGCAGGGGGACCAACAAGGTGAATAGCACCTAAAAGCAAATCTCACTCAGTAAGAAGTTATTTTGTGAGTTATGTTGAGACTAAAAGGTGGAACCTGTGATATTAGGATATGCTAAATTCCTGCCAATTCAGGGTGACTGCGACAGAAGTCTGGCTGAACTGTATGATGTTTGCCCCTTTAGATTTCATCCACAGGAGTCACTGTGGAAGGCTTGCAGACATTAATAGGCTACAAAGTAGATAGTGTCTTAACAGAATTCAGGGGACTAAACTTTACGTGACAATCTGTAGAATGAGTCTGTTTATATCTAGGGATTTGAACCTGCTCCCATTGAAATCAATGGCAAAATCTCCATTGACGTGAGGAGGCCCTAGAATTGTTGTAATTTTATTATTGAGTATCTCTACTTTCCTTCCTGGAAAGATGCTGGAACAAATTATTAAAAATCAATTTGTAAACACCTAGGGGATAATAGGGTTACAAGGAATATCCAGCATGGATTTGTCAAGAACCTAATTCCCTTCTTTGATAGGGTCACTGGACTAGTGGATCGGGGGGGAAGCAGTAGATATGATCTACCTTAATTTTAGTAAGACTTTTGGCACAGTCTTACTTGACATAAGTAAACTAGGGAAGTTTGATCTACATGAAATTACTACAACGTGGCTGCACAACTGGTTGAAAGATCATACTCATGGTCCGCTGTCAAACTGGGAGGACGTATCTAGTGGGATCTCGCAGGGATCAGTCCTGGGTCTGGTACTATTAGCTATTTTCACTAATGACATAAGATAAGAACAGCCATACCGGGTCAGACCAAAGGTCCATCTAGCCCAGTATCTTGTCTTCCATCAGTGGCCAATGCCAGGTGCATGACAACTTAAAGACTTGGATAAATGAGTGGAGAATATGTGTATAAAATGTGAAGATGACACCAAGTTGGGAAGGGTTGCAGGCACTTTGGAATCCAAAACAGCTTTGACAAACTGGAAAATTAGTCTGATATCAACAAAATGAAATTCAATAAATTCAAGCATAAACTAATACCCTCAGGTGGGAAAAATTAAATGCACAACTACAAAATGGGGAATAACTGGGTAGGTGGCAGTACTGCTGAAAAGGACCTGGGGAATATAGTGGATCACAAATTGAATATGAGCCAACAATGTGGTGCAGTTGCAAAAAAGGCTAATATCATTCTGGGGCATATTTATAGGAGTGTCGTATGTAAGATAATTGTCCTGGCACTGGTGAGGACGCATCTGAAGTATTATGTCCAATTCTGAGTTCCACATTTTAGGAAAGATGTGGACAAATTGCAGAGTCCAGAGGAGAGCAACAAAAATGATAAAAAGTTTCAAAAACCTGGCCTCTGAGGAAAGGTTAAAAAACTGGTCATGTTTAGTCTTGAAAAAAGAATACTGAGGAGGGACTTGGTAACTGTCTACCCATATGGTAAGGGATGTTATCAAGAGGATGGTGATCACTTGTTCTCCATGTCCACTGAAGGTAGGATAGGGAGCAATGGGCTTAATCTGCAGCAAGGGAGATTTAGGTTAGATATTAGGAAAAACTTTCTAACTATAAGGATAGTTAAATTCTGGAGTAGGCTGCCAACGGAGGTTGTGGAATCTCCATCACTGGAGGTTTTTAAGAGCGGTTTGGATAAACACCTCTCAGAGGTGGTCTAGGTTTACTTGGTCCTGCCTCAGTGCAGGGATCTGGGCTTGATGACATCTCCAGGTCTCTTCCAGCCTTCTCTGACTTCTCTGTGATTCCTGTGTCAGCCCTGGTCCCCTCACTCCATCCCTCTCATGTATTTTTTGGAACACTGAAAATTGTACATTTCACTTAAGAATTGGTAGTGTTAAATTCTGCACTGTCACTTTAAAACTGAATTTGACTACACAGAGGCTCACAAAAAACTATGCAGATCAGTGTCAATGTTTGTCTTTTTCCTTACAACTTCCCTGGGCCTTAATTTTCCCCATCTGCAAAATAGGATTAATACATTCCTCTATCAAAGCGCTGTTGTGAGGCTTAATTAATTCATAGTACCACGGGAATGCCAATAATATATACATAAATTAATAAATTAAAGAGATGCAGCAATCAAATCAAATTAACCAACATCTTTTGAAATGCAAAAAAGGTTCAGTGTCACCAAACAGTTGAGTTTGCCTTTACTTTATCTCGGCTAATTGCCTGTCACTACTCATCACATTATTATAGGTTTATAAAGGACAATAAAAAAGCCATAGGGTGAGATTTTCAAAAGTGCTCAGCATTGGCCTAACTTCACTGACTTTAACAGGAACAGTTAGGCGAGTGCTGAGCTCTTTAGAAAATCCCGTCCCTTATGCAAAAGATGGACAAGCTAATAACATTAAGTGAAACCCTACTCAGACTGGTTGAAGGGCTTTAAGCCAATCGTATCAACTGAATTTCCAGCCTCATTTTGGAAAGGACTGTTGAACTTGTAGGGGAAAAATGAAGAGAAAAGTGATGGAGCCACCCCTATCCACTCCAGAATAAATGGTAATTTTCTACACATTTGCTCAAGGTGAGATTATGAATGTTCAAAAGGGAAAAAAAACTATTTGACTGAGGAGAGAATGAAAATAATACCTGAAAAACTGTGAAGGAAAATGGCAAAATATTTCATTTTTCTGGTGGAAATGGCACACAACATTATAAATATAAACATATTGTCAAGCAAGCATGAGTTCTATTTTCCTCTTCACTTGAAGAACAGTGCTGTATGGCAAGTAAAATCTTCATTTGTTAAATTATCAAAGTTTTAAAAAGCTTAGGCACTTTTGGACTTCATTCCCTAAGTTGCAATGTAACCTCCAACAGCATGACAGTGAGGGAAATAAACTTTCCATCCGTCTCAGAGCTTCCTCCAGTCTGATGGCTGCCTCTTTACAATGGTATTAATGGCTGTCTATGTGAGACTTGAGAAACAGGTTGGACAGAACACTCAAACACACTGTTAGTCATCATGCTAATGGGAGCTCAGAGGTCTTGTTTCCAGAGTTCCCAGCTCTTAGGAACAGTTCATTAACAGGGCAGGGGACTGGACTCGATGACCTCTCAAGGTCCCTTCCAGTCCTAGAATCTATGAATCTATTAAAGTTCTTCTTAAAAAACAAAACAGAAGAAGCCCATGAAATAACTTCTGTAACTCCTAACAGACATGAAGTTAGCCTACAGCTCCTGGGACAAAGTCAGTAAAGCTTTATGTTTGCTTAAAAACTGAGTAACAGAGAACATTAAACTGCATACCAAAAGCCATAGCTGAATACTTCTCACAACTTAACTGAAATTAAAATAAATGGAAGCTATGAAATTTTTGCAAGTTGCATTGAGTTGGCAGGCTCTTAATGTGAAACACTCACCTGCCCATATTCTGATCTATTATACCAGAATAAAGACCGTGAGTAAGGGCTGCAGGATTGGGCCCTAGCTCCACTGAAGTCAGTGGGAGTTTTGTCATTGATATTCATGGGACCAGGATTTGGCCTTTACTCCAGACTTAGACTGGTGTCACTAAGACTAGATTGAAGCTGGCCCACTAACTCCACTATGATGTCAGCAGGTAAGCTGGATTCAAACTGAAATGTCAATGATATACTTTGAAGGAAGTGTTTGATTCTAACAATATGAAGGTTTTGTGTATCCTCTGCAAAGTTTCTACTCATTTATATGGAGAATGGTTTATTTTTTGTTAAAATTTTAGTTTATTGAATTACCAGTTGTTGTTGTTTTTTAAAAAGCTGTTGGATTTTGCAATCTCTGATGTTACATTTCCAATTGAAACACTTGAGACAGATCCTAATGTGAACGGTCCAATTGATTTGAACTGGGAGACAGTTAATCTAGTAGATAGGACACTGGAAGGGAGTCATAAGACCTAGGCATATGCTTTCATATTCATTTTATTTTAGGAAATTATCCAAAGGTTCAAAAGGAATGTTTCTAACACTGTGGAACAAATTCTGCTCTCAGTTCTGCCAGCTTCTAGTTGGTTTTGTTGGATGAAAGTGAGGGCAGAATTTATCCCATTAGATAGTTGTAAGGAAGCAGTGGTGCCCAAGATCAACATGCAATTAGGATGAGTTTTCCCCAGTCCTGGAGAAAAATGTTCAATGTCTATAGGATGAAATGTCTATAGGCTTTTTATTAATGGTTTATTAATTTTTGTAACACTGGATAATTTGAACTTCCATAAAGATTAAATTTAATGTCAATTATGTCTCTGTCATTTTTTTGTTAATTGATAAAGATATGGGCAAGAATACCAGGAGCACCCTATTTTTTTAAAAAATACATAATACTGCCACCAAACTCAATCTGGTAGAACTGAAGAAAAATGTAATCCTCAAAATCTTTACTAAAAAATGAAATTTCCATTTGTAACAAATCTGCATTATTTTTAGCAATGGATAAAGATTAAACGTTTTAATTTGCGCACTGGGGATCTTTATCAATATTTGCCTATAAAGGTGCAGTAGATTTCCATGGGATGACCAATTTCCCAAGTCATAGATTTACAGATTTTTAGGCCAGAAGGGACCATTTTGATCAGTTAGTCTGACCTTTTGCATGAAGCCCATAACTTCTGTTCCAGTTGTTTTAGAAAGATATCCAGTCTTGACTTAAAGACTGCAAGTGGTGGAAAATCAACCTCATCCCTAGGTATGTTGTACCAATGGTTAATTATCCTCACTGTTAAAAATTTGCACTTTATTTCTCATCTGGATATGTCTAGCTTCTGCTTCTAACCTTTGGATATCACTAGAGATCTCTATTTGTTGTACGGCTGTAATGATACAGTGCATGTGGGATACAAATGATGCAAACAATTAAGGACAATACAAGAATACAATATATGGATTTTTGGGGAGACTGGCTTAAGCAGCTGGAAGAGAAAGGTCCTAGCATTTTCCAATTGTTAGAACTTTTATTACTTGATGAAAACAAGGCTAAACAGGGTCAGAGTAGGCCAGATACATGCAAAAGGACATCAGTTATGGAAACTGAATGTTCCATGTAAGCCTTTCCAGTTCTTCCACCACTGCTCCTATCAATCATGTTGCCAGATGTGGCCTGGACCTTGAAACACTTGAGCAATATTGGTTGGGTATTGTGGGAGTCTTATCTAAATTTGCCTCTCACAGTTGACTTTCATCTCCCAATATATAGTCTCCCAGAACACATGACCTGCAGTTTCACAATTTATTCTAATTTCTGATCCAGAGTTGGATTGGCATATGGGTGATACTCTGGCAGGACCCTAGTCGAGTTTAACAAGTAATTTCTGAATGATACCATCCAGGGTAAGGTCAAGGGGAGGAGGCAAAATGAATCAACAATTCATGATCTGGAACTTTGAAAAACATCGCGTGTTCCCTCTCTTCTTGTACTTTCCCTCTAGGTTTGTGGATCCTTATTGTAAACTTTGTTGTTCTATATAAAGTGAAGCACTGTAGCATTAATCTTTTAAAAGGCAAATCTGCCTGAAATACTTTTGGAGAGCTTATAATGATGGGAAACATGACAGAAGATGGAATATTGCCTGAAACCACACGTTAATAAATATATTTTTAGACAAGTGGAGAAATCATTAATATCTTCTGTACTACAGTCAATAAATAAAATGAAAGGAAGAATTCCTTTCCACAAGGGTTTTGTACATTAACAAAATATTACCTGCAGGCTTTTCTGAATGACTTTATAATAATAAACTTCATGAACAAATCTGAAAAATATTATAAAAAATGTGGTGTGTCATAAAAGAAGTTGGAAGTGTTGACTTTTACCATATGAGGTTACTATTATCTTATCTCTGATGTACATTGGAAGGCACCTGTGATCCTATCTGGTTTGCATTAACAATTTCTGTTTTTTCCCCTTAGCTTCCAATAGTCTGTCAGTTACAGCACTATTCAACTGCTCTGAAATCCAATTCTTGTAACTATCACCCTTAGCAATATTAGCCACCAATTGTGATGTTATGTAATCCAGCATTTCTTTCCTAAGGGACAACCTGCCATCCATTCATACCATCAGTGCTCCTCTAGCCAGTTTTTCTCAGTTGATCCAACAAATTCTCCTATCAGGTGACTTTCCTAGCATGGACCTTCAACTGCAGACTGTCAGTAAAGAGATTGTTATGTCTAAATACTTTGTTTATTAATATATTTAATCTAGGCATATTTCTTCAGTTCCAAGACTACAGTTATCTCTATGGAACCCACAGCAAACACCCTAATTTTTCTTTGAACAAACGAACTGCCTAATTGTTGTACACATCAACTGAATATAGTCCCAGTTTTGTGGGGAATGATTAGTATTGGTATAAGTACATAATTTAATTCATCTGTCATGATGTGCACTTACCTAAACTGACTAACCATGTGATCTTATTGCAATAACCCTTCATCCTTCCTCACCCCATTCCTTCTTCATTATTCGTTACCGCCACTTGATGTAACATGTCTAAAATTGGACTGTAAGGCCTTCATGGTAGGGACCCTATTTTTTTATGTCTACTGTAAAATATCTAAGTGCAATTTTTTGGTGCTATAAAAATAAAATAATAAAGGCAATTTCATTTATAATTAGCAATAAAAATGTATTGACTTATCCAACAGCAATTCAATTATTATAATAATTATTAATAATAATGTATAGAATTCCTTTCATCGTGAAGGGCACAAATAATCTACAGACCATTCACATACACCACCAATACAAGGCAGCTGTCTCTGGGGTGGAACACAGCAGCTAACCAGTGCACACAGTAGGAGGGGACATTTTGGCCAAAAACATTGAGGCAAACACCTAAACATAAAAAAAATGGCCTGGTATCATTAACATTCATGTAAACAGGAGCGCAGTGTCTAAATTCTTATCCAAAAAGAGAAAAACACCATAAAAACGGCGTGGCACTCATTCTTCTGGGTTAGAAGAAAGAGCTGAGTCGGCTCAGCTACTGAATCTGTGTTTCATTAAGTTACCGGTAGAAAAGAGAGGAAAAGAAAGGGGGTGAGCGTGGATGACTACTCTGAATTCACTATTTTTCACCTAATTAAGACTTTAGCTGTCTTCCCTAACACAAAAATGTTAGGTCCAGGAGCCTGCATTCACTGAAGTTAATGCCAACACTTCCATTGACGTCAGTAGAAGCTGGAAGTGCTGAGCACTTTTGGAAATCAGTGAACATCTAATTAGGTTCATTAATATGGATTCAGGAGCATTAGGACCCGGGTTTCAATTGGATGGCACAAGTGTACAGGCCCTACAAGCATCCAGAGTCTCGATATCCAGCACGATGGCAAACACTGTGACCAGTGTGACTGGTGTCTCAGTCCAAGAAGTGGTACCGTGTCATAGCCGACCTCCATGACCTACCTTCACCATGGACTTCCTTTATCCTTTTCCTGTGAAGTCATATACTCCTACTCCCTTATCCACAACAATTTGGAGGAGGGGAGAGGGGGACATCTCACCCAGTTTCTTCCTCTTCAGCTGAAGTCTGACCCACACACTGTGTCAACAGGACTCATTCATTCTCAATCCTGGTGCTCCCCTAACTTCAATCTGGTTGCACTACTGTTCTACCTCCTTACTTTGCTCCACCTGCCTTGGCCTCCTCTCAGTTATATTCACATCACTTTTCCCATTCATTGCATTTGTTAGTGTTCTTATTTAGAACAATTTTGAACAGTATATTAGCACATATTCATTTGTATTATAGCAGCACCCACGGGCCTCAATCAGGATCAAGGCCCCTTTATACTAGAGGCTGAAAAGATAAAGAATCAGTCCATTCCAGCTGGATACACAGTATCTGCTTCATCTTGAGAATCCAGTCAATGAATGGATGTCCCTAGACACTGTGAAGTCTGCTCCCACATGTTCTGAAAGCAGTGAATGCAGTGAATGAACAATGCATAATTTTACACAGAAACCACCAGGAGTGTGTTCCTTTTGGCTACATCTGCTTTTTGAGGATATGATGGGGGGAAATTGTTTGGAATTTAGACACAAGGACCAATCAAACTGCTCCAAACTAAGGTGAATTCAGCTGGCACATGCTGCAGCTGCATCAAGAAAAATTCAGGTAGCACAGCAGAGAGAAAATGAGGAGTCCTCAGGAATGATGATTCTAATGGTGGTAAGGAAAGCCCAATCACTGTGTAGTAGGAAATTTAAGGATCGAGAGGCTGCTTTCTTCTATGAAGGAGAATCTATGAAGAGATCTATCTGCTCTTCTGCTAACTACTTTGGATTATTATTCTATTGATATAAAAGTCCTTAAAACTAAGTGAAGTGGGACCTTGGATCATTATATCTATGATATACTGGAACAATGTACCAGTTAGAGAGGAATAATATAAATGCTATAATCAAATGAGAAATAAAAACAAATAAATCAGGGTTTTCTTCCCCTGTGATGCCATTCAAACTCTCTCTCACCCCTCCCTCTCACTCCCTGAAGAACAGGATCTATCGTACAGTGCCTTTTGAGTTCTCCCTGCCTGCTTTCTTCACTGCCCACCTACTGTAAGGAATAGCTCCTCCCACCTGCACATAAAAGCCAAGTGCATGCTACCAGCAGCTGATCAGAGCACTTTCACAGTCCTCCACTGTTGCGAGCCAGTCATCTCCTCTCCTTGGAACTTGTGCACTCAAGGTAAGGCTATTGCTACTTCAGGCGTCTATTCTACCAGGTTAGTTTTGAGGAAGTCTTAATGTCAGCTGAACCACTGTCTTGCTGCGTGGTGTTGGTGGAGCTTTTTTCAGATGTCAAGTCATCTGACATTTAGGTTAGTAACTTACTGTTGTTTTAGCAATGAAATGAAAACATTTCTTGCTGAGAAAGACTAACATATGTGACTGGGAAAAGCTTTTCTTTTCTGTTCTGATTGATTTTGAAAAGTTCAGTACTATATCCAGGCAAATTTTAACAATTTTTACTCTGTTAATATTTTCCATCTCAGTGAGGGTAGCCCAGTCAAAATTGTCAACAAAAGTGCACTTTAAAGCTACCTAACATTTCCCCTTAAAATATACAGTACACTCAAAAGGCCTGCTGGTCATTTGGGGATGTTTTTGAAATGTACAAGCCAGCTTCAGCAAATCTTCTGATCCAGGTTTTACTGCTTTGGAAAAAAACATATTTGAACTACTGCCTTCACAGAGGAACAATAATCATGTGGATGTTAGAAGGGGGGGGGGGGGAATTCACCATCTGGGACTAAACATGATTTAAGAACATAGTTCAAGAGCAAAATTCCACCTCTTGCAACAACAGGACATCATGTATAAAAGCACTGTGTTGATGAATTTCGTTATATCTATAGCTGTTTGAACTATGTTTATAGATGATATATAAAGTTGTCTTCATATATCTTTAATATATATATTTCAAATGTTATAAGAAGAGAATACTAAATAGATCAAATATTTTAGCCTATATGAGATAGTTAAGAAGCTAAACATATTAAAGCAGATAATGTCTTTTTAAAATGTTTTTACTTTCCTCTCTGTTCATCTGTCCATCCCTCCCAGAGATGAATCTAAATGATTTGTACCAGTTTCTTAAGTTGTGAGTCGGTATTTTTAACAGATGGTCACCCGTTTAAACAAATTCATCATACAAATCCTAATCCTAGAATGCCTCCATAGTATTCAGCAATGAGAAAGATCAGGAATTAATATTATATGAACAGTAGATGTTGATTATACCTACTATGCACATACTCTGTATGTAGTACATTTCTGCAGTTAAAAGCTGGTATTTTCTTCATTGTAGCCAAAGAGCGCCTTTTCAAGTAATGCTTTGCTTTCTTTCCTGAGACTTTTTTTTTTTAAAACAAAATGTCTTTTTATAAATAACCACCTCTGCACAATAGCTACAGATACAGTAGCTACGATAGAGTTGTATAACCTCAGCATAACTGTTCATGCTACTGTTGTCTGTGTAGTGTATCTAGGAGATCTGTCCTATATCTTACACATTATCTATTTTATCTTTCAAATGAGTATAAAAAAATCAACATCTTCAACTGTTTCCTTGAAAGGTTACATAAGTGTTTAAAAAAAATAAAAAAATCCTGAGGTTGCTACTAAGAACAAAATACAGTACATTCCACAGCATGCATAAGTTGGAGTAAAAACTGTTCTTTTTGAAAAACAATTAATCCACATAAACTTCCTCCATGAGACTCACAAAAAAAGCCTAATAGGTTTTTTCCTAACTGATATTCCAACACTATCTTGCAAATTCTTATTTCCTACTTAACATCTGATAGTTTTGTACAGAAGAACATAGAAAATATAATTTTAGGAATGTATTATTTGTAGAATTTAGCTTAAAATAAAATCCTACCATGAAGTCTTGGTTCTCATGCACTGTGTTGCCTTACCTGGTAGAGCAGTTTCCAGGAAGAAACACATCACAAAATACATTTGACACAGAACATTTGCATGCTCTGAAGTACCTTTCAGTAGAGATTGCTGTGAAATGTGTTATTTTTGCATATGAAAATAGATCCTGGAACATATCATAAAAACTTTGTGTCTAATTAAACTAAACTAGAATCTCCTGAGGTCAATTTATCCTTTAAAATGGGCAGTTAATTCAGCCAAGCATCATTGTGTAGTATTGAACTAAGGAAAGTTGAATGCAGCAGGGATCCAAGAGAAGTTACCCTTCTAGACATGTGCTTTCAAGGTTTGTAACACAGCCCTCATTTTTCTTGGTGCTGAAATGAAAACTGATTTTTATAAAGACCAATTTCTGCTCTGAGAGCAAATAATACTGTTCAGTTTGAACAGCAAAAGCACACCCATAGATGCACCCAATCAGTGCTTAATTTGTAATGAAAGAGGTGGCTCAATTTTTTTATATTCATAACCCATGCAACAAGCCCCAAGGTGCCGGGGCTGTGAACTGCCAAGCCTAGAAGTGCTGGGGCTCAGCTGTGGCAAGCCCTAGCACAAATGAAACACTGCACCCAGTCTTTTAAAAACAGTGGTGCAGATACGTTAAAAAAAAAATTGGAAGTGGCGGTGGAAGCAGGTGCTCAGATACGAGTGCAATGAGCATGGCATAAACCCCCCTGAGTTGATAGAATGTATTAATCTTAAAGCCACACTAACGGGGCCATAATGAAGATAAAAAAAGGTTGGGGTGGAAATGTCCAGTCATTCCTTGTAGTGGCTGCACCTATATTTTAATACTATTCATTAAGGGACTGATCTGAAGTCCATTGAAATCAATGGAGAAACTCAAGGGGCTTTGTACCAGACCCCTAGTTACACAGGTTAAACCATATACTTACTTTGTAGATACTAATCACCATCACCGTGGTATCAGAGAGCCTCATAAACATTCATGAATTTATCCTCACAACACCTGTGTAACATAGGGAAGTATTGTTCCCCTTCATTTTTACAAGTGGGGAGTGGAGGCACAGAGAGACTAAGTGTCTTGCTCATGATCATACAGGAAATTTGTGGCAGAAGAGGGACTTGAACCCAGTTCTGGGCCCCAGTCTAGTGCTTTAAGAAGAAAATCATCTTTTCTTATCCACTGTGCATCCCCCCCTTTGCTTCCTTGGGCCTGAGCTACCTCAGGCAGAATGAGCAAAATCAGGTTCCTCTATCTACAATCAATAGCCAAGAAATTGTGTGTGATACACACATACTGCAGTTGGTACTTGACAACTAAGTAATGATAAACCTTAAAAATTAAGTTTGTATAGAAAGTGGGAGATTTTGATGCAGAATTATTTATATGCTATTACATGCATCATGTTATTTTTATGAGTTTGCACGATAGTGTGGTAATTAGATTAATATTTTTTGGCAGAGATTGGCACTGGTGTGAGAAATATCAGAACAAATTTCCATCCTCTGCCCTTCTAGTCTTTGGTGGTGCTCCTTGCTATTGTGCAATGCAATTCTAAAGCACTCATTCTTTTTACACTCTCTCCCTGGTGGCATCTCTGTAACTCACATGACAATACCACAAAAAAAAAATCTTTCCCCTTTGCCCTCTCCCTGAAGTCTGGGTCCCCAAAGCCCGTTTATGAAAGCACAGAATTTTAACACTGAATTTCTACAACTGCACTGTCCTAAAAGAAAGGGGGAGGGGAGAGTCAGTGGCTCATGAATTTTGAGCCTCCTCCTCATGTGCAGTGTGTAAACTTGAAATACTCTTTCCCTAACCATCAGCTCCCTGCAAAACAGCATGTGAGAAAGAACTATGGCTCCCATTTCTGTGTCCAGAATGGTGGATAAATATGAGGAGACAAATGAGAGTGTCAGACTCTGGTTGGCTGTTGGTATATGGAACAGTCTATAGTTCTGTGGAGAAATACTTATTTGGAAGGGAACAGAAGTGAGCTAGTGCTGCCTGTCCCCATTTGTTGGATGTCTATCATATGCTGATGTTTGGTCTAAGAAATAATTGTCATAGCAGCCTTTGGGGGCACTGTCTCCTCTTTTTTTAAAATAAAAGTTTTCACTGTGGACATGGAACACTGGGACAGAACTCTGAGCATGTGAGACAGACAATTAAAAGATCAGTAACACTAATAAGAAATGCTATTTATTAGAATAGGAAGAACCAAGACCAAGCATCTGGTGCAAATGACCTGGTGAAGGATGGTAGCAGTTTGTAATGCATCTTGAAGTACTGCAATATAAGCTCAGGGATAGGTATAAATGAAGAGTCTGCAGGGGAAACAAAGAGCTGCAATTCGGTTTGAAACAGAAGGGTTTATAGAGTTTATAATGAAATTGACTGAGAGAACTAGCCTGTATTCCTCAGATTTGTACCCTGAGAATCATGTGGGTGTTTTCTTTGTCTATATTATTATGGCATTAATGGGTCTGGGTTAAGGCACAGTTTTGTTAGTTCTATTGATCAACTTAGAAAAACACCCTTGAGTGCTAGGGGGAAACGTTGATTAACTTATCCGTCCATATTCTACAGCTCCAAAGGGAGAGGAGGGTGTTCTATCCAGTTTGGGGGAATGACCAGGCTACTTTGCCGCTGTCTAGCTGCAGACACTGCAGAGAGTGCAAGCTATTCACTTCTGCAGCAGGAATAAGTAGCACTCAGGCACCCCATCCACTCTGCAGTGTGCAGACAGAGCAGCTCAGGAATTTTTCACCCCTCTACCACCACTTCATTTTACACATCTCAGACAGCAAAGGGCTGAATTTTATTCTGAACTTTAACATCCACATGTTCTGCCATTACTACTCAGTTTCTTGACATAAAAGCTACTCTGTTCCTGGGTTCTTTGCCCTTCTGGGAGATAATTTTCTATTCTCACAAATGTTGCACTTCTAAGAATAACATTTGGTCATCGGATTATTAGGAAGGGCTACGCCAGGCAACAAGAAAAGACAGTGGAACATTGGCTGTTTGTTGCATTTTTAATGAAAATTAAGGAGATTTAAAATAATAAATAATTATATTGGATGCTTCCTAATTTTCCTGCTGTGATATACTAGGATTATGTGAGTGAATGATGTTGCCCTCTTGTGGCATGTCCTCAAAGAGGATAAGGGATCTACTACTGGTAGCAGCCAAGGGAATTCTCCTTTTGCTTAAGTCAGTGGTTCTCCACCAGGGGTACATATACCCTGGGGATACTAAGAGGTCTTCCAGGGCTACAGCAATTTATCTAGATATTTGCCAAGCTATATGAAAAGTACTAGTGAAGTCGGTACAAACTAAAATTTCATACAGACAATGACTTGTTCATACTGCTCTATATACTATACACTGAAATGTAAGTACAATATTTATATTCCACTTGATTTATTTTATAATTATATCGTAAAAATAAGAACATAAGCAATTTTTCAGTAACAGCGTACTGGGACACTTCTGTATTTTTATTTCGGATTTTGTTAGCAAGTAGTTTTTAAGTGAGGTGAAACGTGGGGATACACAAGACAAATCAGACTCCTGAAAAGGGTACAGTAGTTTGGAGAGCCACTGTTAAGTTGTATAGGACTACACATATGCACCTGACTGACAAGGATTCTAGCCCTGTATCCCCATGTGTTTGAGCTATATAATAGCTAGGCCTGATCTCTGCGGTCATGGATACACTACACACCAATAAATAATTCTGCTTGGTCTTTATTCATATATTTCTGAAATGTAGCAATGCTTTCTCATATTACTTTGGTGTATAATGATTTTAATCTGTCAATAGATGATAGAATTGTATCACTATTTCGCATATGGGCATCTTTTAATGTACTGAGATCTGGTGCAAAAGTTTATATTTCATGGCAGAAGCCAGCTAAATAAAATTCAGAGCATCTGGCATATAAGGGTAAGCTGCTGAGGGGTTAGATGTAAGGGTCTCTTCTTGAAAGTAAGTGTGAACCAGGGCCCTCTTCTAGACGGCAGGATGTGGGAATGGGAATGGGGGAGGGAAATCAGACCTGTTTGAGTGTTTATCAGTTCCCTCTGCTGGCTGCAGAGACTACAGTTTGTGGAGCAGCTGTGTTTGTGGAGGCAAAGGTCGTAAATCCTATTCTCAGTGCTGCATGTGTGCAATAAGCTGATGACTGTGGTGTCTGTGCATGTATGTGGACATCATTCATTACAGGGTCTCATCCATACCTACACCGAGTTCAACAGAAGGGCACTCAAAAATAATAGTGAATTCCAAGGAGGTTAGAACCATTCCGTCAAGCATCTCACATCTTGCCAGCCCTGTGATTTACCAGACTGTTCAGTTAGTGCATCCCTCCATCATGCATAATATACTAAACCCACACCTTGCGCCTCTTCTCCAAGAGGACCATGGATGTAGCTATTACACACTGATTTTTAAACGTTTCTAAATGTATTGTCTGTCACAAACATTCTAGGCAACCCCAAAAATGTAACATTTTAAAATAGCTATAAAAAGTCCATATTTACAGATCATTAAACAAATGACACTTGGGGAGAGCATCCCAACCTAAGCCCATTTTCCCTGATCCCCTAAGGAAAGTCTTGTGTAAACAGATTATGGTGCCTGTTGAGAAGCTCAATAAATGTTGGCTATTTCAGACCAAGTGGGGGGTGGGGGGTGGGGGGTGGGGGAGAGAGCGGGGAGGGGGGAGAAGCAAGTTCCACAGTCAAGTGGTTTTTGCTGAGAATAATCTATCCACCAGGCCCCAGATGCACAAATCTAGGGACTCTCGGGTCAAGCATCTCAGCTGATTTCAGCTGCCAAGGATATCATGGAGAGAGAGGTGGCATTTAGGGTACACAGAACCCAATTCACAAAGGGCACTATAAGTCAAAACTAACACAATGAGTAGAAGCCAGAAATAAACTATTCTTTGAAACATCTGTATCATCCACTCCCTGCTAATGGGGAGCCTCATTCTACACTACAGCAGGAGGCAAGGAAGGCACAGATAACCATGGTATGGTCTGCATTTGACCTTCAAGTCAAGAGAATTTGGAGAAAAGCATTTTTGGCCACTGCTGCTATCCACACATCCAAAACTCAATCAAAGGCCCAACAAGGCCCCTTTTGTTGTGAACTGAAGTAACAAAAAGAGATTACAACCTCTCCAATAAAGGTACTGATGTTGCCTCAGATTTATTCAATATTATTTTTAAAAGAACATAATTGAAAATGGTAAGGTCCCAAATCATATACCATCATATCTGACTGAAGAAAGCTAGGCAAATATTCAGTTCTCATAGCCACACAACTGATAGCTACTTTGATGTTCTGTTCTCCCATCTTGCATGGAACTCTAGTCAGAGCAGGATATCAGAGCTGATATCTTTCCTGGCCTGGAGAGCAGAATTTTACTCCAAATTTGGCTTAATTCCCTCAAACCCTCAAAACTGTTCAATTGCTCAGCATTTTTATGTACAGTGATATCAGTGATCCTAGTCCATTTCTCAGCAGACAGTGGGCACTATAATAAAACCAGCAAATGTGGTCCTTTTTTGGCAGCCCCAGCAGAGGAATTACAAGGTGGTCACTCTGGGTTCAGGTTGAGGAACAGAGGCAGGCTAATGGGGGAAGCTTACATTGCAGTGTCCTTACTTTACCTGTTTTGTGGATGAAGGGAAAACTTAAATCTACAGAGTAGTTAATTCAGTACCTCCCACCAGCACTAAAATTCACATAAAATACATTTAAAAAAATTAAAAGGCAGCACTCTGAGCTTATTCCCTTTCAACCAGTGGCTAGAAATTACCATAGTAGCACATCACATCGTTTGCTGTGGGGGGAAATGACAATGTAGGCCTTTAGGAATAAATTTTTTGTGCTTTAACGGTTCCAAAAATGTCAGTGCTTGTCAAGACATTTTTGAAATAAAACCAAAGCAATGTTAGTAAGTGAACTTTCCAAGGCAGCTCTGGCCAAAACTGATTCTTAGATTTCTGTTCAGTAATAAACTGCCTCTGTGGTTGCTGCTCAGGTAGGGAGGAGCACTCAATGGGCCAAAGCCACATTCTGGTCAAAAGAATAGAATAAAAACCCACAAATTGCACAGAGCGCTCCAGTGAATGGAGAGACTCCTGCCAGCCCTGCAGAAAGGTGTGGGTATGGGGGGAGTTCAACGAAATCTAGCTTTTCCTCTGAAAATGGGAGGCAGACTCTATCCCTATCTTCTGCGATCACTCACAGGGATCGCTTCAACCTATTCTGAAACCAAAACAATTGCCCAGGGAACAATTTCCAGTGTGTAACTGTAGATGACTTGTAAAAAGTGACAAAGAGTCCTGTGGCACCTTATAGACTAACAGACGTATTGGAGCATAAGCTTTCGTGGGTGAATACCCACTTCGTCAGACGCATGCTCCAATACTTCTGTTAGTCTACAGGGTGCTACAGGACTCTTTGTCGCTTTTTACAGATCCAGACTAACACGGCTACCCCTCTAATACTTGTAGATGACTTGTAAAGACTCGACGATTGTATACTTCAAAAATCACTACCTGCCTGTCGGGTCATAGTCACTACTGCACTTGTGCACTTTTTAGCTGTCCCTGTGTGAATGAGCGAGCCAGTAACCATAAGGATTCATGTCAAGGCCTTGTTGATGAATAGCACTACAGTATATTCTCCAGTGAAGGACCCTGAACTGGCAGGAAGATGTACAAGATGGAGTGAGGGCTGGAGCTCCTTTCCCCCTCCAGTTGCCATGGTCCAGATCACTTCTTCCCTGGGAAATACCTATAGGAAAGGAACAGCGGGATGTGTATAGAACTGTGCAATGATCCCCCTGAAACACTCTCTTGTGGAGACGTGCATGTGTTCACCCATTCCATGGGGGAAGGATGCTAATCTATCGCCCCAAGGGTTCCTCCTGCAGCCAAAGGCAGTTCTGTGCCTGTCATGGAGACTCCTACAATTCTCCCCAGTTCCACATAGCATGGCTCCATTTGAGCTGTGCTACATTGGCTTTCACAGTTGCCATTGCCCAAGAATTCCCAGTGCCCAACCAGAGAGACGCCTATAGACCATTATTTGCTCTCTCAGAAATGAGATGCTTTATTGTGTCAGTGAGGCCCAGATCCTTAAAGATCTTGAAGATCTAGGCCTACCTGCTTAAGCCATCACTGACTCAAACATCTTTTTATTGTGCCATAAGTTTGCATACGAAAATTAGTTGCTGCCCATGTTCACTAGCCGAAGTCCATGGTCATATGAAATTAGAAATAATATCCATGTATCACTTCTCATAGTAAAAACTGCATCTTAAAAAGCAAGGCTGATTTTTGGTCACAGGGAGACACACATTTGAAGCCCTAAAATTTCTGGTTTTGTGCCACTGTGGAACTACCAAATCATTTTTAAGTTTTGTTTTTTAAAGACTTGATGCTCTTTGATCGTTGACTGTAGATTGTTCATGAGCAGCCAGTTGCAACTACTTAGTCCCTGAAATTCAAAGTGTTGGTTAATTTTGATAGGGCATATAGCTTCTATGATCCCTGTTTCCCAACTGGATAAAGATAATTCTTAGAATCAGATTTCAGAAATAAATACTACCCTTAAGGAGTTCAGAATTCACTTGCAATGAACATCCAATAATATTCACTTGAAATGCTGTTTCCAACACCATTCCTAACACTAATCTAGAATAGTCACTGAAAATGAACACAAAAGGGGCACAAAACATAGGCAAAGCAAACAGAATTATTTATTGGAGCAAATATTTGTGGACAGTTGGAGATATTCTCCCAGCTGTTGTCCATTTATACTTGCTACGCATTGTTTACTACATCAAAATGAGGAAACACACACACACACACGTATATATAAAAATCCATTAGGTGTATTTTGACAGATGTTCTTGTAATTCAGTGAAAATTCATAGACAAAAGGCCTGATTCTGCAAAGTGCTTATTTTGGGGATACTTCAGTCCTTAAATTCCCACTGTAGCTAAAGGGGCCTGAAGTTACTTAGCATTTCTGCAGAGGCACTCAGCACCTTGTAAGCTCAGACCCAAGAAGCACCAGCCCATCCTTTCCCCTTCCCTTGCTCCACCACATCAGATAACAATCATTGTAATAAGAAACTTTTTGTCTCGCTGAGCTATTTAAAATCACTCCTCACGCTATAAAACACTCTTGTACAATGTTGCTTACACTGTAGTAAACTTGACTCTCAAAACTGGTACAATAATAGGGTTTGATTTCACTAGACATTTTAAAACACAGTAACACTTGTCACAATACTGCTGTGCTCTTCTGCTGTTTTTATCCTGACACTGGTAGAAGTATAGTAGACCCTCACAGTTACAAACACCTAGGAAATGGAGGGTTTTCTTAACTCTGAGCAAAACATTATGGTTGTTCTTTCAAAAGTTTACAGCTGAACATTGACTTAATACAGCTTTTAAACTTTACCATGCAGAAGAAAAATATTGCTTTTAACCATCTTAATTTAAATGAAACAAGCACAGAAAGTTTCCTTACCTTTTCAAATATTTTTTTAACTTTCCCTTTTTTTTTAGTAGTTTATGTTTAACACAGTCCTGTACTGTATTTGTTCTTTTTTATTTTTATTTTTGGTCTCTGCTGCTGTCGGATTGCATACTTCCGATTCCAAATGAGGTGTGTGGTTGCCCAGTCGATTCATAACTGGTGTTTGTAACTCTGAGCTTCTACAGTAACACAAGACTTGCAGTCTTGCACAGCATTTAAGTTTCTACATCACAGAGGGCTGGGCTGAATTCAAGACTTGAATGAGAAATCTGTAGGGAAAACTCGGGTGCTACAGGAAGTGGTTTTAGCAATACAGTAGGTGGTGTTCTTATTTCTGAGTGAGGCTGAAGCAATGAATATCCCAGCATGGCACTAGGGGAGATTGGCTGCTGGAGATGCCATCTCCTGTTTGACATGTGAAACTACAGTCTTCAACAGTTGTCTTGCATTGACCTTATGGTACTTTTCACAAGACTAGAGGACTTATTGTCATCATCTTGGCCAAATTACAATGTGGGAATTTATTTTGCTTCCTTAGAAACCAGATGTAATCTACATTGGACACAGCATTTCGGTTTTTCACTTCCTGTCCTAAATTGCTTTGTGGTATTGCTATGCACTGTAAAATATTTGCAGCGTTCCTCCACTTGAATGATAAACAGTTATTATCCATACCCGCCTCTAATCCCAATGGACAGGAAAGAGGCCAAAAAGAGCAGTGGTCCTAAAATTGTCATTCTCCCTTCCCTGAAAACACTGTGCATTTGAGGCATCTTGTGTTTAGCAAATGTAGCCAGAGGACAGCCATTATGCACGACATCCTTCAGCAGGCCTATGAGAAATTCTGTGTACCGTTATCTCGGATTGGTTCTGGTAGTGCCAGAGGGATGAGAATGGAAAAGTGAGGTGTGGCCCATCTGTAGGAAGGAAGGTAATGGTACCATGAATCATGAGAGACCCATGCTGCCAGGAGAAGAGGAGATGTGGTGAGTTGGAAGAAAGACCAGCAGATGCCCCTGTTGATAGCATATGCTACAGCAGGGGTGGGCAAACTATGGCCCGGGGGCCGCATCTGGCCCACCAGAAGTTTTAATCCGTCCCTCGAGCTCCCGCTGGGAAGCGGGGTCTGGCGTATGCCCTGCTCTGGTGCTCCAGCTGGGGAGCGGGGTCGGGGGCTTGCCCCGCTCCGCACGGCTCCTGGAAGCAGCGGCATGTCCCCCTCCTCTGGCTCCTATCCATTGGCTGGGAACCATGGCCAATGGGAGCTGCAGGGATGGCGCCTGAGGATGGGGCAATGCGCAGAGCCACCTGGCTGTGCCTCCACATAGGACCCGGAGGGGGGACATGCCAATGCTTCTGGGAACTGCTTGAGGCAAGCGCCGCCCGGAGCCTGTACCCCTGACCCCCTCCTATGCCCCAACCCCCTGCCCTGATCCCCCTCCCGCCCTCCGAACCCCTCAGTCCCAGTCCGGAGCACCCTCCTGCACCCCCAACCCCTCATCCCCAGCCCCGTCCCAGAGCCCGCACCCCAGCCAGAGCCCTCACCCCCTCCTGCACCCCAACCCCCAATTTTGTGATCATTCATGGACCGCCAAACAATTTCCATACCCAGATGTGGCCCTCGGGCCAAAAAGTTTGCCCACCCCTGTGCTACAGGAAACACATAAACTTCCAGATCTCCCAGTTTGGGGGCATACCAAGCCTCTAGTGAATGAAAAATGGCTCAATTCCCAAGCCAAGATGGCCTTTGAGTTAAAAACAAAAAAAAAGTAGAATTACAATTTTTGCATGCATGCATCTGATATGAAAATAGCCAATTTTTGATAGAAATGCTGAATAAAGCAAATCTTAAGGGTGGGCTTGTAAAATCAAGTGAAAGAAAATGGCAAGAATGGTGGTATTTAACCGTTTACCTTGTGCTCCCACATCTGTTTGTCATGTTCACTTGTCTCTTGTCTTATACTTAGATTATGAGCTCTTTGGGGCAGGCATTGTCTTTTTGTTGTGTGTTTGTATAGCGCCTGGCACACTGTGGTCCACCACTGAGGCCCCTACGTTCTTCCACAAGGCAAATAATAATTATAATAGATGAAAAATCTGCAAAACAGCAGAAGTGTGAATTTCACATAGAGCTAGCCCTGACTCCCAGTCTCCTGCTGCCGTCCCTTGAAAACACTCCTGCTAACACAGATGATTGGTATGTCTGGAAAGGTATTATGCTAAAAACTGCAACTCCCTCCCCTTGCTAAAGAAGCATCTGAGCATCTTACATCTTACAGTAGATCAATGAACTTATCCTCACAAACACTCTGGGAAATAGTATTACCCCCATTTTACCAGAAACTGAGGCAGAGAGAGATGCGGGACCAGATTTTCTAAACAGCTCGCGGACGGATTTCAAGTGCTCAGCACCCGCAACTGGGGCAAACAGAAGAACTCAATTCCCACAACAGGCTTCTCAATAAGGGCCATTTTCACAAGGGTGCTCAGCACCCCAACAGCTCCCACTGTGACACTTGTGGCCAGATTTTCAGAAGAGCTCCTTCAAGCTTATCTCAGTGCCTAAATGGAAGCTTCACTCTTTTGAAACTCTCATCCCGTTTGTGGGTGCCTGCGCAGTTTTGAAAAGTCTGGTATAAGTGACTTGGTCAAAGATGCAGAGAAAGCCTGTCAGAGCTCAGAACAGAACCCACCTCGCCTAATCCCCAGTCCAATGCCTTAGCTGCAAGCCTGTCCTTTCTCATCAGCAAAAACAGGAAAGGCGAGACGTGGGCAAGAATCACAATGCCAAATAACTGGTGATACCGCTGCCTGCCAAGAAAAACGTCCAGATACCTGCCTGTGGGTAAACCAGACAGCCTCATTTTGGTACCGCCTTGAGAAAGGACTACTGCTAAGAATGATGCCAGCATCTGTCAATTAGTGTTATGTTCTTTCCCCAATGCTCCTATTCCTTTCTGGGACTGTACTACATATTGTACTGTCTCAGATTTCCAGACACCCTTAGGCAAGATGACACTGTCTAGTATAATGGTTAAACAGTGGTGGTCGTGTCGGTAAAGATCACTGGTTTCATTGACTATTCCCTTCATTTCTGAATAAACAACCACTTAGCTGCAGTTGTGCTAAATACTTAGGAGGAAGCATACACTGTTCTTGGCTAGACTATACCTGTGCAGGAGCAGCAGCCTCCTCACAGGAGTTTCTGTCGGCTAACACAGTCTCACGATGTTAGAGGTTGCCCTCACTGACAAATGTGGATCTGCATCTGGATTTTGAATACTCCAAAGTGCATGTGTGTGTGTCTGTGTGAGGGAGAAGAGCACCCAGGGTTTATTTTTTAGCCTCTATAAAGTCAGGGGCCATGTGCAAACCATGGACTCAGATTTCAAATCACCACAGAGCCTCTGGATTCCTTCTCTAAGCTATACTATGACTATACTATCCAACTGGCACGTTGTGCCAGTTTCTCTTGCCTAGAGTCTACTGTGTGGACTGTCATAGGATTCTGTCCAGGAGATTAAGCTTGCAGCCAGCAGTATCTGCCTCAACCCTTGTTCCAGCATCCAGACCATCTCAAAAGTTGATGATCTAATACAGTTTGGTAATACAAAAAATGAGATGTTCCATTACTAATAAACTTTGTAGAATGTAGACCAGCTAAAATGTCATATAACAACTGTTGATCAACAATGCTTACAAAGAAATAAATTCATAAAACAGTTCTGACTAAGCTATTGTTGGGGGCTGAGCTCACTCAATATAACCCAACATGTTCAGCTGTGTCTTGTCCAGTCACAGCTAAACACAGCTAAGTTTATTTAGTGGTATTGGAAAAAACCCTCAACAGAAAAAAAAAGGTATCTATTGTGCTAATAAGTGTCCAGACTATGTCTAGCAATGAGTGTGAGAGTTTGTTCTCTGCCCTCCAGACAATACACAAGTTATAGTACACATAGGATCATGATAGCTGTCAGCACGTAAGCATTAACTAATTACACTTTGGGTCAGATTCCGAACTCTGTTACACCAAAGTAACTGGACTCCTGGGGGGGTAGTGTAGGTAAATATTACTACCTTGTTCCCTTTTACCAATGGAGCAACTGAGGCAGAGAGGTGAAACTGCCAAACTTGAGACACCTTAAAGGTACTCAATTTTCAGAATGAGGGTGCTCAGCACTGGTTGAAGATCAGGCTCCTTTAAGGTATATCAAGGTGGACACACAAAATCACTAGTCACTTTTGAAAATCCTGGCCTTGATCTTGTGAGAACCTTAGCCTAATTTCTGCATGTTAGTTTAGCTAAGCTTCAGAGAAACCTCTAAATTTACCATGAACAGAACCAAATTTCCAGGCCTTTAGTGATTCACCCCTTATCTAAATGACAAAGCAAATTGCCGACCTGTGAGTCTCATTAACTTCATCTTGCTTAATAAATTACTTTTAAATGTTTAAACTTAGCTATGAGAATTACAAAGAGAGAAAAAGAATGTGCTGCATACCATCTCTACAAAACCAGAAGCTGTTCTATTATAAATAAATAGAGTTTGCTCAGTAATAGGAACATAGGAAATTCCATTCAAGAACAGACAAATGGCACATCTTGTCTGGTATCCTATGTCTGGCAATGGCCTCTACCCGATGCCTAAAATACTTGGCTTTCTTGGGCCCACAGTCTCTCCTGTTCTATCTACCATCAAGGTTACAAATCAGAGTTTCCTAACTTCCCTTATGAGTATGTTTTTCTCTGTCGCTTGCAAGAGATTGTAAGGTGGGGGCATGGACCAGAGCAGCATGTGCTCCCCCTGCATGAGGCCTGTTACAATGGCTGGCATTGAAATGGGGCAGGACCTGCCCTTACCCCACTGCCAGCATTGCTAGAGATCCCCCATCAGGGAGCACAAGGATCAGGATTATGCCTAAACGTGGGTTAAGGGGACAAAATTCCTTGAACTCTCTCCCCACCCTCCACTTGCACACTGGCAGAGAGACAAGTGTTATCTGGCCCTTAATTAGCAACCATTTTTCTGCCAAGGTCCGTACCTGTTAACAGGACTCTGGGGAATTAGTCATATATACCTGCATAGTTTGTGTGAGGAGAGTCAGTTTTAGCCCTGCCCTTGGTCCTGTGGTTTCTTCTTACACAACATTTAAGATTCTGTACCAGGAGGGCTGAGCTGAATTTAATACTTGGATGAGAGATCTGTGGGGAGAAGTCAGGGGCTGCAGGAAATGGTGTTAGCAATGCAGTAGGTGGTACAATAAATGTTATTGCATGCATCTGAATTTTAGCAATTCAGTAGGTGGTGCATGTGAAAATCTATAACGGTGCCGATTTGTGTCAAAGTATGTGGTGGAATCAGATTCCAACCAAATGTCATTAGGGAAAAGGGTGAGATAA
Organism: Terrapene triunguis; assembly: GCF_002925995.2. Lineage (NCBI taxonomy): Eukaryota > Metazoa > Chordata > Testudines > Emydidae > Terrapene > Terrapene triunguis. The sequence goes on along the minus strand of NW_020664909.1, from coordinate 1,233,145 downwards.
ACAAACACCTGCCACTCTGACCAAAAAGTCAGATTTTACAACCATGGTTTAATTTGGTGAAGTGTTGTCCAAGTGGCCATTGTACCCTGTAAGTTCCACCACTAAAAAGACCACAAAGTCTAGAACATAAACACATTCACTGTTACACAGATTAAATTTAGTTCCAGCTATAGAATGTTAGAACCTTCTCCACGTTGTTTTCTGCTTGAATACTATTTGTTTTGCTTGTGCAACTCTCTAATGAAAGTGACTATTCTTTAGTAGAGTGAAAACATGGGAGTCAGGACCCCTGGATTCTATTCCTAGACCTGCTGCTGACTTGATGGTAAACTTGGGTCAAATCACTTAACTTTTTATGACTCAGTGTCCCCATCTGTAAAATGAGGATGTTAATACTTGGCTCATCATGTAGGAGTGTTGTGAATTTTAATTAAGTAATATTTTTAAAGTGCTTTGAGATCTTCAGATGGAAAGGGCCGTAACATAGTATAGCTTTGATTCAGGCAAATACAGTATTGATAAGTTCTTTACTGAAAATGATATAAAAACAAACACATTTCTTTGCTTCAAATCTTGTCTTGACAAGTAACATGAACTCTGCACCCAAAAGCCAAACACACTGACTCATGTCTTTAAGTGTCATGGTAAATTTGTTCTTTTATAACATATCCTAGTTAAGCTTTGAACTTCTGTTTTTTTGGAAAAGCCATAGTGGAAAAATATTTTCATGGAGTGCACATTTCAGATCTGTCGACTGCTATTCGTTTTTTAGAAAAAATCCACTTAGGTATTAGCTTAGGTTGAGGCAATTTGTTGTCGTCTGGCCTTCATGATAAACTGAGGTGATTAATATTGTGAATAAAATATTTAAATGTTGTCTCTCAGTTTTCCAGCTCTCACTCATTCAAATCTTTCAATAGTTTGTCAGCTTGAAACTCACTGCTGTAACATGAAAGAAACCGCAGCTTTGCAGGAATGGAAAAAAATAGTGAGCCTCTGAAATATACGATAGACAGTCCAAAGAGAGAATACTTTGCATGTGAATTATAAGGCTATACATATTATAGACATATTCTGACAATATCACTGGAAATAAGCAAAGTTTACATAGTTTATGATGTTTTCATAATTCTGAATAGTGTATATATAGCCTTATACAGTTTTCCTGGTCTGTCTTTTAATATTGATATTTAATATCATGTCTGATTGCTATTAAAACATTTGAACAAGAAAACTCGTGCTAAATTTGATTTTCAATACTGCTACTGTCTCCATTACTGGATGTTGAGATTGGACAGCAGAAGTCATTCAAATATTGTCCTATTGATTTTAGGTCACTTGCATACTACAAGTTTATTTTTCAAAAGCACTGTAAACATTTCCCCGCCACCCACCCACTTAATTTTTTTCTGGTCAAAATGTCACAGCTGTGAAATATAGTGGCAGATGACCCCAAAAGCATGAAATATGACTCATTTTGCTAAATGTCAGAGGGATTTTGGCCCTATTCATCAATATAAATATTACAACAATACATTATTTAGGGATGAGCACATTAATTCTAGTTTTGGAAGCAAGTACGAGTGTCAACAACTTCCCATGAGAAGTAGACACCAGTAAGGCCTGTTTGAAATTGAAGTACATATATCAGCCTTTCACAATGATCTTCTGCCCCAAAATGGTTTCCCACATCTCCTCTCCTACCAAATACTACCAGTTACATCATTAACTAACTAGCTGCAAATTCAGCCTTCTTGCTGTAATTGGGACAAACAGCTAGAACCTTTTGTCGTATACTGTTACAAAACTCAGGAAAACTGTAGTTCTCACTTTGATACCCTCTCAGGGTTTCATGTTTCTGCAGATACAGCTGAGTGATGCATGGAGTTAAAAAATCCCATTGGTGTAAAGAATTACCGGTAATCATTTTTAGGCAAGACAAAGTGGGTGGAATCGCAGAGGGTCAGGGATCCAGACAAAAGAAAAGAGAGACAGACAAGTATCAGAGAAAGGTTGGTCACCGGTAATGGGATATTATTAATGTATTTAAATAGGCTGCCTCGGCCTAAAATTTGGTAATAAACTAATGAAAATCTAACACTGGGAAAGAACAGAGCTGGCACTTAATGCTTTGAGGCTATTTAAAGCCTTGTGTTTAGGCAAACTCTTATTTTTTCAGGGGGTTAATAATATTTCCTTTATTAACTTAACATTTTTTCTGTCTTAAAAATCATCATTTTGAACCACTAGGAGAATGACTAGTCCAAAGTCTGAACTGTTTGTGTTATCTTTCTGTTGTTAATAGTTCTTAAATTACACTTCACTTTCCAATCAGAGCCTGCTGCAACAATCTCTTTTGATGCAAGTCCATTGTACAGTACCTTGGATTGCATCTGAATTAAAATGCACAATATGTTGTATGGGCAGTAAAAAATAAGATATCTTGACTCTCAAACTAGATTGAATCAAGAGTTTTAAGAATAATCAAAGCCATATTTTTCTAGCAAGCAGAACCAATAAACATATACCTACTTTTTAATTTAAAAAAAAATAAACTGCAGTCTCTCGCCCAAGGAACACTAAAATACTAGCTTTGTGTTGGATCAGTGTAGAGCAAAGAATCAAATTATACATAACAGAGATAGGTGTATTAAAAACTAATTGTATAAAATTCCCACTAGAGCATGTTAAGTCTTTAACTTAGCAGTACTGGAACTTTATATATCCTTCCTGATGCACTTTACAGACCTTGCATGCCTTTGTATAGGTGGTATGATTAAGGGAACAGGACTTTATTGATTATTTTTCTGTTAGTAAAACAAACATGATTTTATATACAAACACAATCATGGGGGTATATACACACACTTTCAATAAAGTCATACGCTAAATATCTTGGGCCAAATTCTATTCTCAATAACACCAGCGGATAGGCCCTGTTCCTGCAAAAATTCATGCATGTGAGTGAAAGGAACTACTCACATGTGTAAAGTCAGTCCAGTGGGACTACTCATATGTGTAAAGTTACCAGTGTATGTAAGTTTTTACAGGATCAGGGCCTAAAATTAAAGTGACTCCATAAGCTACTCTGGGTTTGGACTAGTATCACTGAGAGCTGAACAGGGATCTTTGTATTTATTCCCCCCCACACACACACACTTTAACTTAAAGTTTCTTCATCAGTGGGTTAGAAAATTCTAAAATGTGTTTTCTTTCTGTTTTGACGTTGGGCCAGCAGCAGTGCAAGTAGGGCAGTACGGTACGGCATACCAGAAAGAGGAGGAGCAGAAGGTGGGGCCGCTCGGTGGCCCCACGCCCGCAGCTCCTCCAACGCAACTGTACCGCCCCCAGACCTTCCACGCAAGGTCTCCTCCGGTCTGTACGGCAACCAGCCCCCCTGGAGGATAGGGCTGGGAGCAGTAAGGGGCACCAGAGGAGCTGCAGGTGTGGAGCCATCCGGTGGCCCCATGCCGGCAGCTCCTCCAGCGTGGCTGCTGTACTGCCCCCAGCCCTGTCCTGTGGCAGGGCTGCTGTACAGACGGAGGAGACCCTGCGTGGAAGGGCTGGGGCGGTCCAGCAGCCGCACTGGGAGGAGGACAGACAGAGCCTCCCCTCCCCAGGTAAGGGGGGGTGAATCATGGGGAAGGGACGGGGAGAGCATGGGGGCCCCGGGCTGGGTGGGGAGGAGTCATGTGGAGGGTCACGGGAGGAGGTCACATGCCCCATGGGGGGCAGCGTACCAGTAAGAAATTGATTCCACTTGCATCACTGTGGGCCAGTCTCCTATTAATATAAGTGGAAGTTATCTGAATTGCACCAAAGGCAGAATATACTTAAGGTCAACAGTAATGATACTTGATATTTTTAGTAAGTTTTGTGTGTTCAAAATTCTGTACAGACAAAAACTAACCACAACACCCCTATGAGACTGGGGGGGAGAGGGTGACTAAGCATTATCCCTGTTTTACAATGGGAAATTGAGAAAGAAAGGTGAAGTGACTTGTCCAAGGCCAAATTCTTCCCTCGTTACCAGAAGTGTAACTCCACTGAATTTAATGGAGTTGCCCCCAGGTAAGTGAGGGAAGAATTTGACTACCTGTGCTTGAAATCAAATGTTTTTAATTGTCTTCAAAAATACCATATGGGCGCCACTGAAATGAGTGATTTCCGCATGCTGTGTTTTATTTTCCATGTTTCTTCGGTACTCCAATAATGTCAGAAAACACAGGAACTGAGAGAGAGGTCATGAGATTCATTGAAAAGAGGGTAAAGTGGTTTCTAACAAAAATATTTATCATCACAGCAAACTATTTTGATTAAATGAGAGCTTGCAGTGGTGGTGTCTGGTGATGTGCTGCCTAAAATGATGATGATAATAAAAGCCTGGATCCTTATTTGTTTCAAAACACCCACTTGCATTTTTCTTAATAGAACTATCAGTTTGTGACAATGCCAGATTCACGGAAACTCCTCCAGGAATACACTCTGAAGAATGACTTTTTGATCTTGTTGTGTCCATTTAGCCAGCACATGGACTGAGAATCTCATTGTTGGCTTTCTAACATTGGATTTATAGAATGTTATAATTAACAACAGGTGACTGGCAACATTACATGCACAGCAAGCAACGTGAAAAGATTGGCAGCTCAAGAGCCACCTGTGAATCATCAAAATCTTTCCTCGGATAAACTCGGTAGTGATTCTGGTAGGTTTTCATGGTTATTTTATCCTTTTTTCCTCTCTCTCTCATATTACAGGGCAGGCATTATCCCTCTGTTGAAGTTCAGTGGGGCTTGTTTTTGCAAGATGGCCTGAGATAACCTCCCTGTTCTCCCATTTACCCATCTGTAAAATGAGAAGAATAGTACTCTCTTTCCTATCTCATAGGGACACTTTGATGATTGATTAATTAATTAGGGTTAGATTGTGGCTAACCCTTGCTCAGGTGTGCAGGGGGGTTGGAAATGATCAAGGGGCTTTGCTCCCTCTTTCCTCCTCATGAACACCCCATACCAGCACTAGTCATAATTGCAGGACGTGTGCTCAGGGAAATATAGGGACAGCTCTCTCCGGGTGTCCCTAGGGACTTGCATCACCCCAAAGGGATGGAGAGGAAGCGCAGTCATGAATCTTTTTGACCTGTGCCTTTGGAGCAATACGGGGGAGTGAGCTGCAAATGCCCTCCAAGGACAGTGCATCCAATCCACCCCCTGCTCCAGAAGAAGCCAGGTGAGGGGATTACGCTCTACATTGCCCCTTAGCTAGGGTTGCATCTTAAAGGCAGAACACTAGTTCCTGTAGCTTCATTTTCAACGGGCCTGCGTATTTGCAGCACCTCCCTCCCGGGAGATTTGTGGATGTTCAACTCCTCTGGAAAAAAAAAGCAGGCCATTCTTTGTACCACACTTTGGAGAAGTCAGGCACAAAAGGGCTGTCGTGGAAAGAAAGACAGAAGGAGAGAGAAAAACTGCATCCATGCATTATATAAAATAAGATAAGCAGATACATTTTGCTTCAGAGAGCTCTAATTTCATCTCAGGAATTCCATTTCTGGAGGCTTCACGTTATTGGTTTATGTTGGCACAAGAACACCAAAATGGAATGATAGTTGCATAACATGATTATTTAGGGCTCAGTCCTGCAAACAGTGACAGGCACAATGTCTATTACTGTGGGACTGTTATGGTCATTAACATTAAATTTTGCAGCAAATGTTTGGAGGATTGGGCCCTTCACCTCTTTAAGAATTGCTTCATGCTGTGTTTATTCACTAACTAGTGAGTTATAAATTAAAATGGCATTTGAAAGCACTGCAGCCACTGTACCTAACAATATAACGGTCCTAGCAATATACTTTACTCCATGCACTTTTTAAGGTTAGCCCATCACAGTGGAAAAGAAAGAACATTTAACAAAGTATTTTCATAATTAAGTAATTCTTGCCCCACATTGTTGTTTTTAACCATGATTTAACATAAGAATAGCTATGCTGGGTCAGACCAATGGTCCCTCTAACCCACTATCCTGTCTCCGACAGATACTTCAGAGGGAATGAACGGACAGGGCAATTACCCTCTTGTCTAGTTCCAGCTTCTGGCAGTCAGAGGTTTAGGGACAAACTGGTTGTATCTCTGACCATCTTGGCTAATAGCCATCCTCCACAAATTTATCTAATTCTTTTTTGAACCCAGTTATACATTTGGCCTTCACAAGAAATACTTTTGGCCTTTACAACAGATTTGAAAGGCTGAAACTGTACTCTGTTTCCTTAACGAATTTTCTTTTTTATTCACCATCATAGAGACACAGTTTATTAACAAAGGGATGCTGGTGAGTAGTGGGCAGCTGTCAATATGACTTTTGGATCATAGCCTCTCTATCTATTCACTGCCCCCACTACTATAGTAGCTGATCAACTCAGAAACATTAATATAATTATTCTCACAATGTCTCTGTGAGGTATGAAAAAGCTATTGTCCTCACTTTACAGAGGGGTAACTGAAGCACAGAGAGACTAAGTGGCTTGCCTAAGACCATAGATATGGAATTTGTGGCAGAGTCGGGATTTGAGCCCAAGTCTCCTGAGTCCCAGCCCAGTGTTTTAATCACTAGACCATTCCTTCCCTCTGTCAAGGCCTTTGAGTTTAAAAAACAAAAACAAAAAAACAAAATCAGCCCAGGCATATTTAAAAAGGCATTTGCATACCTAAGCCACCGTTCCAGCAATCACCTAAACTGGTGCTTTTTTGGCAGCTTATACAAAGGGAAATAAAATGTCCCAAAACACACCAGAAATTCAGTGTAACTGTTTTTAGTTATCCATATATTTTCACAATTCTTCACCTTTAGCTCTGGGCCTACCATTTGGTTGTGTATATGGGCTGCTTCTCCCTGACAGAGAACTAGATTTCATTTTGCCAAAAGAAGAAACAGAAAGTAGCTCAAATTCTGGGCCTATAAATTTTGAGAAGCATTAGCTAATGACTAGCTCTGAATGAGGCCTATTCTTTCTCCCAAACACTTTGGGCCTGATGAAGAACTGTTGCCTGGCTATCAGTCTTGAAGCTGAATTACCAAAATTATAAATGGGTAACCCAGCACTGTGGAAGGAGGGGAAGTGAAAAACATGAGTCAGCAAAAAAAAAAAAAAAAATCAAAGTGAATAAGATTGTATTAGCATATACCCAAATAGTGGTGGTTTTCCTTTTTTCTTTAACTATCTGGCTAAAAGTAACAAATGTGTCAGTCTAGGAAAAAAATGAAATAGCCATGTGGAACTATATGTCTGTGTTTCTAATTTCCAAGAGTTCAGAAAGTTATTAGATGTCATACTGAATGCCTTCAACTGCTGCATTTATAGAGTAGTCTTGATTGTTCTGTTTCATAATTTTTTTTTAATACATTTAGATAAATGGTTACATTTCCTTGCTGAAATGCAAATAGCAGTAAATACTTAGAATACCTCTAAAGAAGACAGATTAATTGGCTAGTGGGGGGGAACTAAATAGGGACATAAAATAGAGTTCTTAAAACTGAAACCGAAGTATATCTGAGATTTTAAAGATATACTCCACTCTCTGCCAGTACTGATCCGTAAAAGAATCCTACAAAAAGTGGAAACTAGGTCAAATTATGAAGAGTGAATATAAACAAACAACACATGAATGTAGGGACAAAATTAGAAACCCCAAAATACAAAATGAGATTACAATACTTAGGGACATAAAGGGTAACAAAAAACCATTCAACAAATAAGAAGAAAGAAGACGACCAAGGACAAGTAGGCCCATTACTCAATGAGGTGGGGAAGACAATAACAGAAAATGTGGAAATGGCAGAAGTGCTAAATGACTTTTTAGTTTCAGTTTTCACCACAAAGGTTAGTAGCAATCAAACATCTAATATAATGAACACTGGTGAAAATTAGGTAGGATCTGAGGCTAAAATAGGGAAAGAACAAGTTAAAAATTACTTGAACAAGTTAGAGGTCAAGTTGGCAGGGTCTGATGAAACACACAATGCACAGTCAACCTGTGGAACTCCTTGCCAGAGGATGTTGTAAAGGCCAAGACTAAAACAAGGTTCAAAAAAGAACTAGATAAATTCATGGAGGATAGGTCCATCAATGGCTGTTAGCCAGGATGGGCAGGGTTTTGCCAGAAGCTGGGAATGGGCGACAGGGGAATGGATCATTTGATGATTACCTGTTCCGTTCTTTCCCTCTGAAGCACCTGGCATTGGCCACTGTTGGAAGACAGGATATTGGGCTAGATCAGTGGTTCTCAAACTTTTGTACTGGTGACCCCTTTCACATAGCAAGCATCTGAGTGCGACCCCCCTTATAAATTAAAAACACATTTTTATATATTTAAACACCCTTATAGATGCTGAAGGCAAAGCGGGGTTTGGGCTGGAGGCTGACAGCTCGCGACCCCCCCCCCCACGTAATAACCTCGTGACCCTCTGAGGGGTCCCAACCCCCAGTTTGAGAACCCCTGGGCTAGATGGACCTTTGGTCTGAGCCAGTATGGCTTTTCTTATGTTCTTATCAAATACATCCTAGAATACTCAAGGAGCTAACTGCAAAGATATCTGAGCCATTAGGGATTATCCTTGAAAACTCATGGAAAATGGGAGAGATTCCAGAGGACTGGAAGAGGGCAAATATTGTGCCAATCTGTAAAAAGAACAACCTGGGGAATTACAGACCAATCATTTTAACTTCAGTATCTGGAAAGATAATGGAGCAAATCATCAAGCAAGCAATCTGAAAACACCTAGCAGATAATAGGGTAATAAGTAGCAGTCAACAAGGATTTGTCAAGAATAAATCATGTAAAACCAACCTAATAGCTTTCTTTGCTAGGGCAACAAATCTTGTGGATAGGAGAGAGGCCGTAGATGTAGCATATCTTGACTTTAGTAAGGCTTTTGATACTGTCTCGTATGACTAGGGAAATATAGCCTAGATAGAGCTACTATAAGGTGAGTGCATAACTTCCCAGAGACTAATCATCAGTGGTTCACAACCTGTAATGGCAAATTGAGTGGGGTGCCACAGGGATCAGTCCTGGGTCCAGTTCTGTTCAATATCTTCATAAATAATTTAGATAATGGCGGATGATACCAAGCTGGGAGGGGTTGCAAGTCCTTTGGAGGACAGGATTAAAATTCAAAATTATCTGGACAAACTGGAGAAATGGTCTGACATAAACAGGATGAAATTCAATAAGGTCAAATGCAAAGTACTCCATTTAGGAGGGAACAATCAGTTGCACACATACAAAATGGGAAATGACTGCCTAGGAAGGAGTACCATGGAAAGGGATCTGGGGGTCATAGTGGATCTCAAGCTAAATATGAGTCAACAGTGCACCACTGTTGCAAAAAAAACAAACAACCAACCGAACATCATTCTGGGATGTATTAGCAGGAATGTTGTAAGCAAGACACAAGTAGTAATTCTCCCACTTTACTCCATGCTGATACAGCCTCAGCTGGAGTATTGTGTCCAGTTCTGGGCACCACATTTCAGGAAAGATGTGGACAAATTGAAGAGAGTGCAGAGGAGAGCAACAAAAATGATTAAAGGTCTAGATTGAAAAAAATGAGTTTGCTTATTCTAAAGAGAAGAGAAGACTGAGGGGGACACAATAACAGTTTTCAAGTACATAAAAGGTTGTTACAAGGAGGAGGATGAAAAACAGCCCCTCTGAGGATAGGACAAGAAGCAATGGGCTTAAATAGCAGCAAGGACGGTTTAGGCTGGACATGAAGAAAAACTTCCTAATTGTCAGGGTATATTAGGGCCTGATCCAAAACACATTGGAGTCAATGGGCTCTTTTCACTGACTTCAGTGGGCTTTGATTCAGGCCCTTAATGGAAAATAGCCCACCAGTAGAAAAAATGATATAGCCACAATTTTCAATTGGTAATTTAAGACACCTCAAAGGGGCCAGATTTTCAGAAAGTGCTAAGCACCCTCCCTCTGAAAATCATGCCCATATCAGGTGTCCCACGTTGGGCACCCAAAACTGAAGCGCCCAACTTTTGAAAATCTTGGTCAATACCTTTTTTGATTTCCATGGCTGTTCACTAGAGACTCGGTACCCTAGGATGTAACCCATCTGCCTTCTATTTTAAAGTGGTGAGTCAAAATCCTGTTGAGGAGGTATTTTTATACCTTTGGTGCACCAATACTATTGTAGATTATTTCTGATCATTTTTATAAAAGAAAGAAAAAGCTGATCAAAAATATTTCACATATAAAGTAATAAAGGAAAATCACAGACAGATTAAGAATGCTTCAACCATCTAAGTATGGAAGAGCTGTCATTATGGCTATTTGTATTAAAAAGGGTTAAGTTAAAGCAAATTAAAACTGATTTGTCAACCCACAATCCCCCCGCTCAGAATCCCTATGTGTGGGCTTACGAATATCGAGAAGGAAAGATGAGTTAGCCCTAATTTTGTCTTTTTAATTAACACACGTGTTTAGATGGCTGTCCGTGTTCTAGAAAGGGCTGAGGGCTGCGTGTGTTTGGGGTTATTGTGTGTGCAGATTGTGTTTTGTGGGTTGTGTTGTGCTGGCAGAATTGTGTGGATTTGTGCAGGTGGCAAGTGAGGGGATGTGCTACAATGAGGGGCTGTTTGTGTTTGGGGTTATCATGCATGATGGTGTGTTGTATAGGTGATTGTGCTGATTTGCATTTGGGGGGGGTTGTGCTAGGAGATGTTTTCTGGTTTGTGTGGATGGCAGCTGGATGCATGGGTGTGGCATTTGGGGCCAAGTAATTCACCATCTGTGCAGTCTCCCTTATACAAGCAATGACATTGTTGCATGCAAATTAGCTGTAGAATATGGGTGCTGATTAGTTGAGTGATCACTGATATCACAATGGTCTAGGACTCTTGGCATGTCATAGGTAGATGCCTTACTGAAGCCGTACACCATATGGGTGTTATTCATAAAGTAAAAATGGCTGATAACTTTAGAACTGGATGGTAACAAACTGCAAAACCCAGTGATGATTCAACTTGGTGATATTCTGATAAAAAAGAGCTCCCATTCATGTTTGTAGCTACTTCCATCACGTCACACTGGCTGTACAGACATAATATACTTCAGTGTGACACAGAATGACATTCCTAGAATCTAGATATAGATAAAACAACATATAATCTTGCAAAAAAACTCAATTAAAATTGTTAAAATACAATGCATAGTTGTATAGAAATATCATATTAAACCCATCTTCCAGCATACTTGGTTTAAATGAATGTGAGATACGAAAGATATAGGCTCTTTTGTACATGTGAAATTCCTTTGCTTCATATGTCAGTTACACATCTCCAGAAAATGGAACAACTGAATTCACACTAGCAAGCCTGAGCATTTTTTCCTTCAACAAAAATATATGTTATGCTTCTGTTCCGTTATTAAATGAAGGAAAAGTACAAAGCTCACCAAAGATGCTGTGATGGACTGCCACTGAACATGTTATGCACGTCCATGATGTTCTGTCCTGAACCAAATTTGGTGTGTTACAGGGTAGGATGCCTGTGAGGGACAGGAGTCTGTTGTTGACATCCAATCATTGTGTTTTGGGTCTTCCAGGGGATCTTTTCCATCCTGCTTTCATTGAGTCAAAGTCAAAGATGATTCTTGCAGGGAAGTTTGTAGGCATTCAGAGCAAATGACCTTACCACCTTAGAGAGCATTGGCCAACTGTTTGAGAGAGCAGAACCTCTTTAGTTAAAAGAAAGATCTCTTCATTTGAATTGGATTGATTTGAATGGGAACCATTCAACTGTTTTGATCATTTGGAGGTGCTTATATATATATATATATATATTATATATATACACATATACACACACACACCTCTACCCCGATATAACGTTGTCCTTGGGAGCCAAAAAATCTTACCGTGTTATAGGTGAAACCGAGTTATATCGAACTTGCTTTGATCTGCCGGAGTGTGCAGCCTCGCGCCCCCCCCCCCCCGGGCCCCGCTTTACCCCCTTATATCCGAATTCGTGTTATATCGGGTCACATTATATCGGGGTAGAGGTGTATAGATACACCTTTCATTAAACCACAGTCATGGTAGCTCATGTTCAAAAGTATAAGGAAACTACTTAAGATTATGCTGACTCTCAGGAAACATCTTTAGAGGGGTGTGAGAGAGAAGTCCAGTAATATATTTAGATTTGATCCTCTTCTCATTAAATTTTATGGAAGTTTTGCCATTTACTTTAGTGGGAGCAGAATCAGTTCCCTTTATGGTAGGTCTCAGATTTCATAATCAGCTTGGTTGCTGCAGTGCTTCCAAGTCAACCAAGGAATTTTATTAGAGTAAAGGCTTCAGTTTTATTCTTTTAAAATGCCCCACTGTTGTCTTGATATCTTCCCCCTTTGTAGAATAATCATCTGGTTTCCCATACATTCCGGTAACACTTCAGAATGAGAAACAAAATAAAAGCAAATTTTCTATGTCTGAAAAGTATCTAAGCCTTAATGTTGTAATTTCTTCTTCTTTTTCATCTCAGATGCTTTTCTCCATCACAAGACTTCAGGGATTGCTTTGAAATCATCTAATCCAGTGTTTCTCAACCTTTTTGATTCCAGGGACCGGCTTGCTGCCTTCCTAAACTGTGTCAGGGAGATCTCAGGGACCAGTGCCAGTACATGTTCAGGCGTTGAAAAACACTGCTCTAATCCACCTATAGGTCTTTTTTTTTGACAAATTAGAGATGCCATTTGTACTGTTGTAGCAGATTGTGTCAACATTTTCATTAGAAAATTCACTTTTCAGAAGTTTATAATTCCGTACACAAACACAAATCACTTCTATTTTACTTCAGTTTCAAAGGGCAAGCATCACAACGACCCTCCTTTGTGTTGGAGATGGTTTATGGGACACCCAGCAGCTTGGTCATTATTAGGATCTTTCTGTCTCTTGTAAAAGTTTTATTACGATTCCTTTCAGAAAACCAATAAAACTATCCTATCCATAGGACCAGTAAATAGCCAATGACAGTTCATTCTAATGAGGCAATGCTTGTAACTGGATTCCTTCAGAATGTTGTTTGGGTTGGAGTTTCTCTGAAACTTATCTGAACTGGAATTCTTGGGTGTGATTCTTCACTTTTTTGCACCTTGTGTTGTCATTAAATGACAACACAAAGCAGTGGAGAATCACACCTTCTGGCTCCACTAGATTTATACAGTTTGAGTTTAGCTCTGAAGAAAATCAATTGCTTTTCTAATTCACCTTGTGACAGTCCACGCCCCTAGGGTCAGGGCCGCGTGGCCTATCCGTCACAGTCTATGAAGCAGCCCTTCAGTGCAGGGCAGCATGGCCTAGCTACCAGAGTCTACAGCACCGCCCTTGGGTGCAGGGCAGCGCGGCCTAGTCGCCAGAGTCTACAACGCTGCCCTTTGGAGTAGGGCAGTGTGGCCTAATGGCCAGAGTCTACAAAGTGTTGGGGCGCCCCTTACAAGGTGGGGCAACCCCTGTAGAGGGGTCTGGGTCCACCCGATTCCACCGGGCCCTGACCCAGGGCTCTAACAGTGGCATAGCGGCTTGCCACTGACTCAACTGGGGGGTCCTACTGAAACATGCTGAGTTTCCCCGGTAGGGTACCACTCCGTCACCCTCCCTGGGTCACTTCCTACCAGAGTCTGTGTTGGGGTTTCCCATGAGATGTCGGGTCCTCTGTGTTCGGCAGGGCCAGTCATCTCCAGGGTTTCCTCCAGTCGCCGGGATGCAGGCAGGCCACGGACGGCTTCGATTCCTAGTGCAGTTAGAGGCTGTGGCTGGCCCTCTGCAGGAGCTTCCCAGGCAGGTCCTTCCCCTGTGGCTTCCAGCCCAGAATGAGCTGGTCTCCCTCCCTTTATACTACTAGAGCACTTGGAGCATGCCCAGTCTTGCCAGGGAGATGGGACTTCCGCTGTCAATACCATGGGCTTAACCCTGTCTGGGCTAGTGCGGGGTAAGCAGACCCCATCACACACCTCTTAAATACAACACCACTAAAGCCTGAAAATCTCTGTCTCTGGGAATGCATCTGCAGTACAGTCTTTCAGGGGCTGCTGATTCATCGCAAGACTCTTGCCATACCAGCTCACTCGAGTTCAGGACACAATGTTTTGCCTGCACTATGAGGCCAGCTTTCTCCCTTTTCTTTCTAATCTATACTATACATCACACTATTGCCAACCCCAAGCATTTAAAAATAATGAGTCAGACTCACAAAAAATCATAATATTGGAATCATGAGATTTTTTTAAAATACCACATTTTGGATTCTTGTTATTTGTCTTCTGGTGTTTGATCCTTTAAGGTTCACATTCTCAAGTTTTTATCCACAGCCATGGGGCTAGAAACTTACTTTTATTTTAAAATGAAAGCCAAGATTCTCAAATAATCACATGAATCCAGGAGCTGGGGCCTTAAAAAACCCACCTAATATTGTGCAAGTAGGAAACCTTGGCATCATTATATCTTCTTATCATTTTCAAATTTGTTTCCATACTGTGTACGTCACAACAACTGATGAAGAAAGCAACAAATGTCGTTAGCAGTACAGAGGTAGACCAAATCATGAGGCTCAGATATGGATCCAAAGTTCAACGGAGTTCAGCCCAATACAGAGAGATATGCATGAGACAAGAGATTCTATTTTTAAAGTCTGATAGGGTTCACATCCAATATCTCATTTCTAATTACAACAGAATATAGTCCTGCCAGTGCAGCCCTCTTCAACAGCACATAATCTTCCATTCACAGTGGGTGAAATTTACCTTATTTCAAAGGGCTCATCTCTGGCCAGTTAAGGAGCAGTGATTAGCAGCTGCAATCTGCCAAAAGTGATTCCAATTAGATTTTACAGTGCTCAGTGCCTTGCAGGGTCAAATGCTCTTATTACAGAGAACCATCGTGATCCAAACTTCACAAATGTGGTTGAAGAAAATCACTATCAGCCTTCAAAGACTTAAAAAAAATTTTGTGGAAATCAAATCATACCTGTTCTAACATTTGTCTGAGATTAATATCACATGTAACGTAATATGTAATTTTACTAAAGCTTTCACAGCTTGGGAAAACAGCCTAGGGAAGCAACTTGTTTCCTTACTAGAGAAGGTCACAATTTGGCAAGCCTTGGGAGTGCTTGATTAAAGAAAAAAATTCAAAGGAAAAAATTAGCCTTTTTTTAAATACCAACAAAATCCCTAACCAATTATATCTTGGAAATTTGTCTAGAAGAAGCTGCTAGAGGAGTCTGGCTGTTCATAGATGTTAAAGATGGAAATGAATTACATCATCCAGTCCATTTCCCTACCAATGCAGCATTATTCCCTGCAGTTCATTTTCTAGTGCTTAGTTTTTTAAGTCCCCAAAGAGGGAACGTTCAAGCAGTTCCTTTGGAAGAGTATTCCACAGCCCGAATCCTCACTGTCCACAGCCCGAATCCTCCATCTTGTCACCCCTTCTCTTCCCAGCTATTCAACCTAAAGTTTCCCCTTTCTTAATTTCATCCCAGTAACACCCTGCAAATAGTACACTGAAGAATTCCTCTCCCTTCTTAGGGCTGATACCCTTCCAATATCTGTAGACTTACATCCTCCCTTGAGGGGGACATGTTGATGTTCCTAGGAATGGGATATTTCCAGTATTAGGCAAATTCCACACTGTGGAAATGTATAAAGAAGGAATATGGGAATTGGTAGGCCAACTCTCCCACCTAAGTTCTCTCTAACAGCTTTCACTTGTTCCCTGCTCTTTAAATAACAGTTGGAAGATCAAAAATATTGCCCTCCTGCCCATGGTCATCAGGGTAATCCTTTAATATGTGCCTCCAACTAGGGTGACCAGATGTCCCGATAAAATTGTCCCGATATCCGCCGGCAGCGCTTTTATTTTTTTTTTTTTTTTTTGCCCCCCCCGCCGGGACCGGCTTTTTTTTTTTTTTTTTTTTGCTCCTCCCCACCCCCCATGTGTCCCGATTTTTTCTTTCCCTCATCTGGTCACCCTAATTCCAACAGAGATTGCATTAAACTCCTTGACTCCTTCAGAGCAAAAGACTCCCCTGCAAGAGTTATCCTAATGGATCGACAGCACTGATACATCACTTGTTTTTTGACCCTTCAGATAAGAAGTTCTTGGAGAGGGGAATAGAGAGATAAGAGAAGGATAGAGAGGTGTGGTAACTAGTATATGTCCCTGGCCAAATGGTCATTGAATACACGAGAGTATAGGTGCTGGAACTAGGGGTGCTGGGAATGCTGCCACATCCTCCTGGCTTGAAGTGGGTTTACAGTTTGGTTCAGTGGCTCTCAGCACCCCCACTATACAAATTGTTCTAGGCAGCACCCCTGCACCAGAGAGAATCTGGGCTGGATGAATATGCACGGAACTGAGAGTCATGTAGAAATATGAGGATTCTGCTATAATAGACAAACGCATAAGAGCTGCAATAATCTATTCAGCTTTAATCCAAAATGGCTCTATTATTGACAGCTGCATTGAGTTACAGTCTTTCTTCCCAATCAGCAATGGATCCTATGCCATGCATGTACACTGTTTTCAGTAGCTGCAGCATTAGACACTTGTGTGAATGTAAGAGGGAGCTACCGGTATATCATTGGATATCATTGTTAATCCCACAATAACCTTAAGTGATAGTGAAATCGAAGCTAGATTTGTCGTTGATTCTAGAGTCAATGCAGGATCTGAGTTTAAGCACAGTGAACGCATTTTCTTGTTAATCAAGCCATTTCAGAAGGAGTTGTATGTTTTTAACCAGCACATTAGGAGCCAGCTGTCTTGGTAGGTACTCTGTGCTATATGACATTTAGAATAATTATTAAACTGGGAGTTTAATTTAACCTTAACAACCCATTGTAGTATGTAATATTTAAGAACACTGTCTTAGAGGAACAAGAACAACAAATGTTAAATATCTTTTTGTACTTCATATTTGAGCAGGTGGACAGATTAGTTGTGGATTTTGCAAAATAGTTCTCAGCATGAAAGATTAGCTTTCCATTACCTAATTCCAAAGACTGGCCAGATATAAAACAAAAGTCATGAAAGAATTTGGTTGTATTTCAGTCTCTCTGTTTGAAGGGATGGAAATATTCTTGGATGTGTATTTTGTTTTCTGACACACTTATACTGATTACAAATGGAAGGGCTGGGGTGTTACTTCCCCAACATCTTCAATCCCAACTTGTTTTAGTACTGAATCAATTTGGTAGCAAAGGAACTTTTCTTTTTGTCTATAGAATTGTTCTTGAAAGTATCCAGCAAAATGTTACAGAAAAAGCTCTGCCTCTCCAATAAAGGGCCTGTGTAATTCCAGAAAGATTGTAAACATTACGGTTTGTAGACTAAGTACTCTACGTTGCTTTTTGCTTTACAACTAAAACAGTTCAGCAAGGAGTAAAATATACTGGTAGATTGTTTCAACTAAAATCTAAGGGACAGATTCTACCACTCTGAATAGTACCTTAACTTTGTGAGTAATTGCATTCACTTCAGTAAGACTACTTGAGGGGTGAAGGACTCAGTGGGAGTAAGGGTGACTAAATCAAGCCACATTAATTACAAGATGAGATCTTTACACACACTTTTGTTAAGGAACTTTAAGAGAATCTGAAAAAGAATGGCAGAAAGACTATCTATAATACTGAATTGCTTACAGGCAGATTGCTATGGTTAAGAGAGAGAATAGGGGTTTGCATGACTTTTATCTAATTTGAGAATTTCCAAAGTGCTGCAGAATTTGACTCTCAGCCACAACCACCATAAGATAGCATTCTTCTAAGATTTTCTATTTACATCTCTCCTACTTTTGCCTTGTTCTCAGAAGAGACTTCTCACAGTGAGAAGCAAGATGTTTGTTCTCAAATACAGAAAACTGGATGATCATCAATTGGCAGCCAATTTTCATGTTAAATTTTTTTTTCCAAAAAAGATTAGGGTTGTGACGTGCACAGAAAAGTATAACATTGTGATTTGCGAGAAAAAACATTCAAAATCTCTGGCAGCATGAAATTCTGAGCATTCACAAATAAGGTAATGATCCATGGCCAGACAAATACACACATCACAGTGCTCCCTGCTCCCACTGAAGTCACTGGCAGAATTTCCATTTACTTCCTTCACAGCAGGATTAGGCCATATGTATACAGTACAGACAGCACTGGGACTACAACTAAAAAACAAAAACACAAGCCTCTACCCTACTTCTCTTCTGCATAAAGTTAGAGGATGCACATGTTTCTGGGATTAATTAATTAAAAGACAGAGAACTGATTAGCACTTAATAGGCCTTGTCCATCCTATCCAACAGGTGGGATGAAACAAATAGACAACAGTCTGTGGCAATAGAATGTACTTAGGCTTCTTTAGGTAATGATAGGTTTCCGCTGCAGAGTTAACTCAAGTTATCACTAGAGTTTGCCCTCTTGAGTTAACCTAACTCAAGTGAGGCTCACACAGTGAAATCACACTCGAGCTGCTGTGTCCACATTGGAGCTGCACTCACTCGTGTGTGGCACTAAGACTTCTGGGGTCACGTACCATTGTTCTTTGCACTGCAGCAAGCTGAGCCGCTCTACTTACTAATTCTTTCCCAGTGAACTGTGGGAGAACTTGTCTGTCCTTTCTGGCCCCTTGGGTGGAATTGTGGGAAGGCACTGGAGGAGCAGCAGCACGCAGGTGGAGTTAGCCACCTTCCACACTATAGAGTGGTTGTGTTAGCTGCTGACGAGTGTTGCTAGCTTGAGCTGTAGTAGTCTATACCCCTTGACGGGCCAGCCAGCTCAAATACAAAAGCACCACTTCACTCAAGTTAAGGTTTGTGTGAGTGCATGGGACCTGAATTCGGGGCAACACACAAATTATAACTTGAGTTAACTTTGCAATGAAGACAAGCCCTAAGATACAGCAAAGTCTTTTACATCAATGCTGCATTTCCTCCCCGATGTTTTGCCATAAAAGTACTAAGATTAAAGGGAAAAGTTTTGTACTGAATAAGTAAATAAATAACAATCACAGCTATTGTAAAAAAGTAAAGAACGCCATCTTTACTAGGACTCTATTATGCTATTAGTCCATTACCTGCCTGTATTATTTTTAATTATTATAGAGCACTAAGGGATGTACAATTAATGAGAAAACTTTTGGAAGCAAAACTGTGGAAATCACTTTTGGTTCAGATAATCATCTGAATATTCAGCTTATCCCACATCTACAATCGTGAGCTGGAGAAGGAGATCTCTTATGAGACTTCCAATGTTTACGTTTCCAGTCCCAGCCAGAAATACAGTAAGAACTTCTTTCTCCCAAGTTCCAGTCCCATCCACTTACTCGGGGCTTGTCTACACTTGCAGTGCTGCAGCAGCACCGTTGCACCTGTAGTAATTAGTGAGGATGCTACCTACACTAACAGGAGAGCTTCTCGATTGGTGTAGGTACTGCACCTCCCTGAGAAGCGATAGCTATGTCGACAGGAGAAGCCCTCCTGTACACATAGCACTGTCTGCACTGAATGTTAGGTCAGTCTAACTGCATTGTTCAGGGGAGTGGATTTTCTATGCACTGGAAAAAAAGTTTGGTTTGAGTTTGGTTACATTAATGGATGTTTGGAAGAGAGAGAAAGGAATATTGTTTTATCTGAATCAGTTGGCTATAAATAATCCAGATTTTTATAGACATTCAAAATGGAAAAGGTCTGTTTAATCATCCAGTTCATCCCCTGAAGGCCAATGCAGGACTGTTCCCTATAGCACATTTCCTAGTTTTTTCTCCAGTTTACTTTTTAAAAAGGCCCAAGTGATTGTGCTTCCACCACTTACTTAGGCAGTCTATTCTGGTGCATTGCACTGTCAAGGAAGTTTTTCCCTGCTGTTCAGCCCAAATTTCTATGAATGAACACATCAGGTGTCTTGTGTATATTTTGAAACTGCTTCCAACTGACTGTAGCTCATTGGAGTGTTTTAAGTCAATGTCACCAAGAGGAGAGGATTAAATAGTGTGAATGTCACAACAAACTATGATTTGTTTTTTAAATTTTTTCCCTTTAGTTTAAAATAACTTCTTTTTAATGTAATTATATTGTTCCTGGAGAGACTCACAGTAGAGTCAGATTACAGGGTGTTTTGTTCCCTTTCCAGCCAGTGAGAGAATCTGTATTCATCAGCCAAAATGCTTACAAAACAAGAACCCTCTAATTTAATTATGAATAACTTCAAGAACCACATGGTTATATATTCCAGGGTGTGCAAACCACCTTCTTTAATAAACCTTGGGGGTTCTATATTAAACAGAACAACTGAAAAACTCTGTGGCTCAGCCATTGTTA
This sequence comes from Terrapene triunguis, assembly GCF_002925995.2. Lineage (NCBI taxonomy): Eukaryota > Metazoa > Chordata > Testudines > Emydidae > Terrapene > Terrapene triunguis. Next base: position 1,212,768 of record NW_020664909.1, on the reverse strand, counting down.
GTACATCCCTGCCAACAGAAGCTGGGCTGATATAAAACATTTCCCACTAGGTTTCATCAAGATTTTTTACAATTTATATCTCAACTGCTGCCTCTGCTGATCAGAATCTGCACCCTGGAAGCTAGCAGGAAGGTGCTCCTGACTGACAGCGTGGTGATAAGCAAAGGCAGGAAAGTTGCTGAAATGATTATTGCTTACACTGTCTGTAGCATCACCAGATCAGATCCAGAGTGGTTCAGGCATCACTGTCAGCTTTCTCAAATCAATGCACACAGGATTTTGAGGAAATAGCCATTTCCTAGCTCTAAATACACAGAAACACTTGAACTGAAACAGCAGCACCATTCCCGGCAGTGAGGAAGAAGGTAAATTTAGATTGTGGAGAGCTTGGCAAAGACTCTTTATGAAATACATCTTCAACAACCATGGAAGGTTAACAACACATGAGCTGCTAATGATATCTGCCCCCCCCCCACTCCTCTGTTGAGCTAAACATTGAGCACTGTCCACTATTTTAGAATCATCATAAAAAATGCACAAAGCAGTGAACAAATACTCTGTGCTCTGCTTCTGCCCCTCTCCCCACCATGCTTTCCACTTAACGTGGATGGCATTACTGCACACCAGACATTACATTTCCCAAAAGAAATAAGGGGACAAGAGGTAGATTGTGGCATTCCTGACCATGGGGAAGGAAGTTTAGAGTTTGTGGCTGCTTTCATTGATCTATTGAGTCAGTGGCAGAGTGAAGGGAAGTCTGATGGTCTGAGCACAGGACTGGAAGCCAGGTTCTCTTGGTTCAACATCCTGGCTTTGACGCTACATACACCTCTGTACATAGGTGTGGGAACTAGGGGTTCTGAGGATGCTGCCGCACCCCCTGGCTTGAAGTGATTTCCATTGTATACAGGGTTTACAGTTTGGTTCGATGGCTCTCAGCAACTCCACCATACAAATTGTTCCAGCACCTCTGCCTCTGTAGCATGAAGCAAGTCACTTAAGCTTTCTTTCTTAGTTTTCCCAGCTAAAAAATGGGGATCAATCCTGTTTTCCTACCTGATAACACTGTGTCTTGTCTATCTAGGTCAGGGGTTCCCAAACTTGGTTCGCGGCTTGTTCAGGGTAAGCCCTGCAGGAAGTGGTGGCCTGGCCCGCGCCACTTCCCGCAGCTCCCATTAGCCGGCAATGGCGAACCGCAGCCATTGGGCGCTGTGAGCGGCCGTACCTCCGGACGCTCAGGTAAACAAAGCGTCTCGCGGCCTACCAGGGGCTTAATCTGAACAAGCCGCGAACCAAGTTTGAGACCCCCTGATCTAGGTTGTTATACTTAACACCGTGGTGCCTGAGTTCTTCCCAAAAAATGAACTAACTCAAGACGGAATTCCACCAAGTGGACTAGATTTCTTCCTCTTCCCTTGGAGACGATACGAATATTTTAAGAGAGGCTGATCTTTCAAAGAGCTTACATAATAAATAAAGTATATTAATAATAATAACTACTACACCTCTACCCCGATATAACGTGACCCGATATAACACGAATTCAGATATAACACGGTAAAGCAGTGCTCCAGGGGGGCGGGGCTGTGCACTCCGGCCGATCAAAGCAAGTTCGATATAATGCGGTTTCACCTATAACACAGTAAGATTTTTTGGCTCCTGAGGACAGCGTTATGTCGGGGTAGAGGTGTATTATTATTAGTTATGTATATAGACCATGAGTCCTGAACTCCAGGCCCCCTCTCGCACACAGTCGCACACTAAACTCTTCCACATGCTACGGGGGAGGGGGGGGGTGCAACAAAGGGACATAGGCATCGCAATGCTGAGCGTCACAGTGGCTAACTTTTAGGTGCCTACAAAATCACAGGGACACACCGCGGTCCACAAAGACTGAATTAGGCATCTAGGCTCCCTATCCAATGAATGGAGAGAGTGGGCAGGTGCCTTAGCCGCTGAACTACAGAGTCATTC
>NW_020664909.1:1048023-1210394 GCF_002925995.2 Terrapene triunguis | reverse complement strand
ATTCACCCACGAAAGCTTATGCTCCAATACATCTGTTAGTCTTAAAGGTGCCACAGGACTCTCTGTTGCTTTTTACTGTAAATGTTATCCTTCTTTTAAATATGGGGAAATTGAGTCACACGGAATTAGGCAATTTCTGTGTGGTAACAACAAAATTGTGACAGACCTGGGAATTCCAAACAGTCCTTAATTCCTTGCCCAGTCCTTAGCTCTAGCCACTAGATATCACTTCCTCCTGGGAATAAACTGTGCAAGGCCAGTTACCACTGAAACATTCAGCGAAGGTTTAGAGACTTCTCTATAGACTCAAAGGTTTAGGTTTAGAGACTTCTCTATAGCACCACTTGGCCTGCTGGATATGGCATAACAAAGCAGACTGTGAGACTTTTATTTATAGGGAGAATACTGTACCAGATGGTTCCATTAATTCTTGTTCTTATGAGAGATGGAAATGATTAAAAAAACATCCCCCCCCAAAAAAACACCTTAGGGTATGGAAAGAAACTGACAAAATGCTATGAACTGAAGAACAAAAAAACCCAGGGTACTGAATCTCAATGGGAAGGATGAAGCCTGGTGCAAGGTGAACAGGAGAGCATTCCAGAGATGAAGAATTTAATGAATATAACATGGAATCATAGAAATTAGAGATGAGAGAACCCTCTTGATTCATCTTGTCCATGCAGAAAGCAATGAAGTTGAGGAGCATTAGAATATGGAGGAGCAATATAACTGAGGAGCTGTGAACAAGAAATAAAATCAAAGACTGCCTCAGCAGGGTGATTATAGCTACAATGAGTCAGTAGGTTGCTGTACCTATGACTCTACCAATGTCGCAGTGCTCCTTAAAGTATATTCTCAAGTGCTCTATCCGGTTTAGTCAATGACTTCAGCAATTATTTTTTTTTACCTCCTCCCTTGGGAGACTAATCACAGTCATCTATAGATGTAACTGCTAGGACATTTTTCCTGCAGCTTAGCCTTCATTTTCCTTTGCTCACTCAATGAACTAGCCTACTGGCATGTGTGAAAGCTTAATTTATTAAAGAATAAACATATCATGAGTTCTAATGCCAATTTAATTATAGGGTTTGTACTGAGTCAGGGCTCCTGCACAATGTTTATGGGATTAAGTTAGGAGTAAAAATCCAGACACATTCTGTTTCTGATTTTGACCAAAAGAATAAAGTGAAGCAAAAACATACTTAAATGAGTCACATCTTGGAGGAGAAGATAAATTATTAAGAAAGCAACAATAGTGGGATATCCATAAACAAACAGCAGCCAACCAACCAGACATGTAGTCTCACACAGGATTGAATTTCTCCCTTTTCCTTGCCCCAGTGCAGAATGTGTTTTCAAGTAATCAACAGAGAAAAGATGCTCCCTACATTGAATGTGATGGTGACTAACCATTGGAGCAAACTCCCAAGGGAAATGGTGGATTCTCCATCTCTTGATGTCTGCCATTCAAGACGGGATGCCTTTCTGGAAGAAAAGCTTAAGGCAAACACAAGTTATTGGGCTCAATACAGGGGTAACTGGATGAAATTAAAGGGCCTGTGATATGCAGGAGGTCAGACCAGGTGATCTAATGGTCACTTCTGGCCTTAAGAGCTAGGAAACTATGAATGCATAAACTTTCAAACGCTCATGACAAAGATAATGTTAATGTCACTACTTGTGTCTATAAGAAATGGTCATCTGAGAAAGAGTTTGTATAATCAGACCTCAAAAGAGGATAATTTTATCATCTCTGCTTTCTACTACATGTCTTATAATAATTCTTAGCCCAGTGGTGGGCAACCTGCAGCCCATCAGGGTAATCTGATTGTGAGCCATAGGACATTTTGCTGATGTTGACCGCCCGCAGGCTTAGCCCTTACATCACTCCTTGAAAACACTAACCAATAAATATTTTGTTGTAACAATCCTGCCAGATAGGAAGATATATTGTATTATATTCATTTTTAACAGCCGTGAAACTAGAGCTTTCCAGCCCGATTCCCCACTGCCTTGTGTAGTTGTTTACATCTCTGCAAAGTGGGGGTTAAATACTACCATTCCAACTTGGGGGCATTTTACATCTGCTTCTCTCCCTTTGCACCAGTGTAAATGACTATCCAGTCATATATATGTACTAGAGAAAGAAGATGAAAAAAAAATGCAACACAAAAATTTACCCAACCCTCAAAATGAAACCTTTTGGCAAGTTCAAAAATGTTCATTCTTCTGTGCATAACTTTTCACCTCATCCCCCCCTTTTTCTCTGGGTGGGAAAGCCCAAGTCCAATGGCTCCATAAAGCAGTGGATTATAGGCGATTATATAAGCACCCACAGTCATCACAACTGTGGAAATTGTGGTGGCAGTGTTAAGCTTTTGTATGTCACTTACTCCTCTAACCTTTCTATAGCATAAGACCTTTGGTACAAACTGTGCCTTCGATCACAAGTGACAATGGGTTTGCTAATCTCATGCTATTCTGCACATCTCAAACCAACTACCTGAATGGCAGCCTTGGACCAGGACTAAAATAATAGAGCTGCTGCAGGTAAGGATTAAGATGCCTTAGTTGAGCTGTCTATTCTCCCTACTGCATTTGTACAGTTTATTCCTGACTCAAGCCTGTACTGCTGTTCCCTCAAAGTCACTAACAATTTCTTTTGAAGAAATAAAAGGAAAGACATCCAACAAGTCAGCTGATTTACTGCAGAGAAACTTCTTATACATTCAGTGTTAAGGTGATCATACTGTTGTAGAACCATAAAATATTTCAGTGCAGAGAAAGGGTAATTAGAGGAAGAAATGACAGACAGAAGCTTCTGAGATTACCTTAGTCAATAACTAAATTCTTAAAAATACTAGCTCACCCTACAGTGAACTCAAACTGAGACAAAAGTTCATTTTAAGGGGCTAAGTGAAAAATATACTAGAGAGCAGAAGCTTTGGCACCTCTGAAGTAGATCCGGAATGTTTCTGCACCTAGGTGCAATTCCAGTCAGTATACACACACTTCCACCAGCAAGATTTGTAATTCCTCACTGTCGTACCAAAAAATGCCATTGGATGCTAGGGAAGACTGACCGTGTTGGGGTATTTTGCAATGCTACCTCTTGTACTGCTTTGGCTGAGATTATGTTTTCACTGGTGCAATGTACTATTTCTAATGTATTTTCATCTTTCTTCACTAGCAACAGCGCTTAATACTCTAATACCTCTGTAGAAAGTGCTGCTGTTAGAGTTTCTTTGTGGTTTTTTCCTCCACTCACTCATCCAACCAGATTGCACAGATAGGGCCCAATCCTGCTCCCTTGACTTTACCAAGAACCTAAACTTTATTGCTTCAATACATTTCCTCTTAACAACCTCCTCTTACATTCATACCTTATGCTACACGCATCTTCAAGTGAGAAACGTCAATTTGTTATTAAACTTGCAGAGATACCTACACAGTCTTTAACCAACCATCCATTTATTTGGGACTTCTGCCTGACTGGGGTGTTTCCCAAGGAATTCATTTAAACTGATGGCAGGGAATGCCTATGGCTCTTGCATTACTGAGGCAATCTTAGCAAAAATTCCACTCAAAGGTGACCTGTACAGCAAGAATTAAAATAAAATATTTTGCCTTTTACTGCTCTGTTCTGGTGTATAAAGACCCTTTTCCACTTAATGTGGCTGTAAAATGGTGCCAAGATACTCTTGTTACTCCACTCAGTCTACCGGGGGTTGGAATCCTAGATAGCAACAGGGTAACTATTGCTGACATATTGAGGCAGCTGTGGCTCATTAAACTCCATCCTGAAAATAAAGATAGATAGATAAAGTCTGGTCTTGAGAGAAGTAACTCTAGGAGCAACCTAGTCTGTGGAAACAAAGCATTCAGCTGGGACTCATGAATTATCTTGGAATTGTCTTTTAGTTAATAAAACCAGACCACAATTGGAGTGACTTTTTGACTTGACAACTGTGTTATTTGGAGCTAGGTGGGAGAGTAACCAGTTGAAGTCTACCAAGACATCTTAGTTTTGCTCCATCAGACTTCTTGTTCCAGTCCTAGTCCTTTCTTGAATAAAGATTCACAATGACGTATAACAATGTGTTCCAAATACAGGTCTGTTGCATCTTACACGCATTTAACATGCGCGATTTCAGCTTTACACGGTCGGCAAAAACAAAAACAAAAACAAAGAGAAAAATAACAATTTTAATACTGTGCCTGTAGTGCGGGTGATTCCGCCCACCATTACACTCAATGTAATTTTGACTATACGCGATTTTCGCTTTACGTGCTGACTGCGGAATGTAACCCCAGCGTAAGATGCGACAGACCTGTAATACAGGGTGGGATTTTCAAAGCTGCCTAAGGGATTTGGATGCCAAATTCCCATTAGAAATTAATTACCAGATTTTCAAACTTGTTTATATAGGTATATAAAATTCTATGCATCTATTAAAGCAGAATGTGAACTCTAGATAGAAGAGCTATTCTAGCAAGAAGATTCTAGCAAAAAGATATTCTAGCAAGAGATGCATGAATAGTAATGATTAATTTATTAAAAACTTTGTATCTTTTACTGTTCACAAATTGTAACTAGTCACAATATTTTCTAAAGCAATTGCTAAGTGAAATTAACTGTAATATTTCTGTAAATAGCTCTTGGTCTTTAGCTTGTTCACCAGCAGTTTGTTGCAAGTGTGCAGTATTCAAAATATGAACTGTTTATGTGGGACACATACGTTACATGGCAAGTTTCTGTTCCTTGACTGGATAAGCATAGATTTTTAGGATCAAGTTTGAGGATCCAATACTTTCAATTAATAATTCAGCATTTGCTGCCAGCAAATATTCTGCAGTATTCACTTAGAACTGAACATGCTTTAATGAACATTCCCACCAGTAAACTCATTTTCTAGAATATTAAATGCATGCAAACACAGGAGTAAAAGACAAAGAAAATTGATTTTCAAATAAATATTTGCAGAATATATTTGCTCTAGTATTTGACCAGCTCTAATTCTAACACAGCTCAATACTTGACCCCAGATCCATAAAGGTATTTTGGCTCTGGGCCTTAGTCCTTTATAGAGGACCATTTAAAAAAATTCTCACTCAGTAGGCCAAATACTACCCTCAATTATATGTGTGTGGCCCATGGAACTTATTGATAATTATTCATGTTTTTCTGAGTTACTTAAGACCTAGATCAACATTAACTCTGTGTTTCCAATTCATCTGACAAGTGTTCTTCATAAATACATTGCAATTAGATCTTAAACTGCAAAGTTCTTTGAACATGCTTATAGTAAAGAGGGACATACAGTGCTGAAATCTGACTTGCTACTGAACATTACAGTGTAACAGCAATTAGACTCCAAGCACATCCTGTAGAACAGTAATTTGCCAATTTTTCAGCCAGTTAAATCTATTAACAGATTAAGGTCCTGATTGGACGCCAGCACCTACGCAGAGCTCATTGGTTCTGGAAATAGTCAAATAAGCACCAGAAGATTCAGCTAGAGTCTGGCAAAAAGACTGCACAGGAGAATGCATTCCTCAGGATACCATACATCACTGCTTCTTATAGCACACGTCCATTTTCCCTCCAACTTCTGTGACATCCCCTTCTAATTTACCTGTTTAATTTATAATTCCGCAAATACCAGACATGGCGGAAATATTTCAGGTTGTGGAATTTTCAGAAATTTATAATAAGTTCCTGCACTTTGACAGATACTCAGAGTACATCCTGATGGGGCCCTTTTCTGCACTCGTTCCTCAGACAAAACTCCCGTGGAAAATGAGAGCTCTGTCTGAGTAAAGAGTGCAGGACCAGGCCCACTCTCCCTTACACAGCTCCACCTTACACAGTATTTCCCCACCTAAATGAAGTTAAATTCATGAAGAGAATCTCAGTCCACAGAGGATAATATAGGGATAGCCATCCCCTGTGAAAAATCAAGTATACATTCAAATTCCTGTTAAGATATTTTAACATTATTAAAGTAAAATGAGAAGAGAAAAGGGTATGGATAGGCAAGGCCTAATTAAGGCAGACTGTGGCCCTAGCCATGCCTCAACACAGGGCCTTTCATGGCTTTACACCTATACCCTGCCCCCACTCCCAGAGAATCAGAGCAGCAGCATGGGGGGCTCCATTTTTCCTTTCAGGACTTGGAAAGGGGGCCCACCCGCTCTTGCCTTCAGGGGCAGCAGTAGGGATCCTCTTCTCACCCCTGAGAGCAACAGCGGGGAAGACTCTGAGCAGCCAGGTATTTTTATTTGGATGGGGGGCCCAGACCCATGGTACTCTTCTCCTACCTGTCCTCGGCTGGGGTGGCACTGGCAGGGCCTCTCAGAGCAAAGGGGCTTGGAGTTAGAACCCCAGTGAGACAAATGGGGCAGTTCACACTCTCAGAGCTATTGTTTCAAGCTCTCTGCAGATGCAGGCAGACACCATTGCATGGGTCTGCACTCCATTCACATTTTAAAATTTTGTCTCCTAACCATGAGGATAGAAAATTTACTTTAAGTGAAAATTGAAGTTCTAATGTAATCACATTACCCCAGGAGCATGGGCCTTATGCACGGGCCTATGATGCCTATGCCTTAAATCCAGCCCCACGGATAGGGATAGAAGAGTATGCCTATAAATAGAAACATATAACATTTAACACACAGAGTAGGAAACTGTGTGTGTAAATAGATGGATAGGCAGACGTACGCAGTGACATTATGGGTGTGCAGATAATGTTCATGTGATAAATTTGTCACATACCTGTGCAATTTACATGCCTAGGGTAGTATCATCTGTCCACTAATCCTTCTTATCCTAACACTCCAAACCCCTAAGCAGCTTCAAACAGATGCTATTAAATATATATATCAACTTGCCAGAGAAATGTTTCTTCCTTTCCCTTGCTCATGCAATTACACTTGCTTAAGGCCCAGACAGCTTTTCTATACATAAAAATGTCCTAGCTTTAAGGTATGATATCTTAGGACACTACAGGGATTAGAAAAAGAAGCTTTATACCACCAGATGTGAGGAATGTGAGTACTCTTTTTTCAATTGAGCCCAGCATTTTTTCCCAAGCCTGCAGCACCACAAGATACTGGACTGTTAAGCACTACCAACAAAATTTACTTCTGATTTTTTTTTACATCTATTAGTTTAAATTTTTCTCCCTCTGAGAGAAATTGGATTTATAGTAACTAAAGCACTTGGCTACACAGGCACAGGGATGCAATATATATTTCCAAAAAGAAAAATCGTTCCTAAATTAGTTTGTCTGCAAGATGCACAATACATGATACTGCGGTACGGTAGGAAGTTTTATCAGCATGAATGAGGGGTGTAATTTTTACAGCACTGTACTTTAATAAGAAATACAAAACCACTTTAAAAGCCCCACACTAAGCTCAGAAACCAGCAGGCAAATAAAAGAAACCCAAATCTCATTTAAAAAAAAAATCTTTTTACACTATATTTAAGCTCTCACGTACCATAAAATATAATACAAGTAATAATAATTTACTAGGATTGCAGAACTACTAACTAACTGTAGTCTGTAACCTATCATTTAAATCAGCTTCTGTACCAAATGACTGGAGGACAGCTAACATGACACCAATTTTTAAAAAGGGATCCAGAGGTGATTCCGGCAATTACAGGCCAGTAAGCCTGACTTCAAGACTGGGCAAACTGGTTGAAACTATAGTAAAGAACAAAATTCTTAGATACATAGATGAACATAATTTGTTGGGGAAGAGTCAACATGGTTTTTGTAAAGGAAAATCATGCCTCACCAATCTACTAGAATTCTTTGAGAGGGTCAACAAGCATGTGGACAAGGGGGATCCAGTGGATATATAGTATACATAGATATTTTCAGAAAGCTTATGACAAGGTCCCTCACCAAAGGCTCTTAAGCAAAGTAAGCTGTCATGGGATAAGAGGGAAGGTCCCCTCATGGATTGGTAACTGGTTAAAAGATAGGAAACAAAGGGTAGGAATAAATGGTCAGTTTTCAGAATGGAGAGAGGTACATAGTGGTGTCCTGCAGGGGTCTGTACTGGGACCAGTCGTATTCAACATATTCATAAATGATCTGGAAAAAGGGGTAAACAGTGAAGTGGCAAAATCTGAAGATGATACAAAACTACTCAAGATAGTTAAGTCCCAGGCAGCCTGCGAAGAGCTACAAAAGGATCTCTCAAAACTAGGTGACTGGGCAACAAAATGGCAGATGAAATTCAATGTTGATAATCGCAAAGTAATGCACATTGGAAAACATAATACCAACTATACATATAAAATGATGGGGTCTAAATTAGCTGTTACCACTCAAGTAAGAGATCTTGGAGTCATTGTGGGTAGTTCTCTGAAAACGTCCACTCAATGTGCAGCAGCAGTCAAAAAAGCGAACAGAATGTTGGGCATCATTAAGAAAGGGATATAAAATAAGACAGAAAATATCATATTGCCCCTATATAAATCCATGGGATGCCCACATCTTGAATACTGAATGCAGATGTGGTCGCCCCATCTCAAAAAAGATATATTGGAATTGGAAAAGGTTCAGAAAAAGGCAACAAAAATGATTAGGGGTATGGAACGGCTTCCATATGAAGAGAGATTAATAAGACTGGGACATTTCAGCATGGAAAAGAGACTATTAAGGGGGGATATGATAGAGGTCTATAAAATCATGACTGGTGTGGAGAAAGTAAATAAGGAAGTGTTATTTACTCCTTCTCATAACACAAGAACTAGGGGTCATGAAATGAAATTAACAGGCAGCAGGTTTAAAACAAAGAAAAGGAAGCATTTCGTCACACAACGCACAGTCAACCTGTGAACTCTTTGCCAGAGGATGTTGTGAAGGCCAAGACTATAACAGGATTCAATAAAGAACTAGAGAAATTCATGAAGGATAGGTCCATCAATGGCTATTAGCCAGGATGGACAGGGATGGTGTCCCTAGCCACTGTTTGCCAGAAGCTGGGAATGAGCGACAGGAGATGGATCACTTGATGATTATCTGTTCTGTTCATTCCCTCTGGGCCACCTGGCATTGGCCACTGTTGGAAGACAGGATACTGGGCTAGATGGACCTTTGGTCTAACCCAGAATGGCTGTTCTTATGTTCTTATGTACAGTACTTTAGAATTATGTACTCTATTGACAATATATTGTGTTGCAAGGTTGATTAAGTTATTCTTAGGATTTCAAATTCTAAGTGATCACCCCCCTCTTTTGTCTTGTTTATATCATACACTGCCTGCTGTCTTGGGTGTTACTTAATTCGTTTAAGACACAGATTGTATAAAGGACACTATATAGGTAGGATCAGAGGCCAAAATAGGCCAAAATAGGGAAAGAACAAGTTAAAAATTACTTAGACAAGTTAGATGTCTTCAAGTCACCAGGGCCTGATGAAATACATCCTAGAATATTCAAGGAGCTGACTGAGGACGGAGACACCTGAGCCATTAGGGATTATCTTCAAAAAGTCATGGAAAACAGGTGAGATTCCAGAGGCCTGGAAAAGGGCAAATATAGTGCCAATCTATAAAAAGGGAAATAAGGACAACCCGGGGAATACAGACCAGTCAGCTTAACTTCTGTACCCGGAAAGATAATGGTGCAAATAATTAAGCAATTTGCAGAAACCTAGATAATAAGGTGATAAGTAACAGTTAGCAGGGATTTGAGGACAAGAACAAATCATATCAAACTAACCTCATAGCCTTCTATGACAGGGTAACAAGCCTTGTGGAAGGTAGATGTGATATATCTTGACTTTAGTAAGGCTTTTGATACTGTCTTGCATGACCTTCTCATAAACAATCTAGGGAAATACAACCTAGATGGAGCTACAATAAGGTGGGTGCATAACTGGTTGGAAAACTGTTCCCAGAGAGTAGTTATCAGTGGTTCACAATCATGCTGGAAGGGCATAATGAGTGGGGTCCCACAGGGATCAGTTCTGGGTCCAGTTCTGTTCAATATCATCATCAATGATTTAGATAATGGCATAGAGAGTACATTTATAAAGTTTGTGGACAATACCACACTGGGAGGGGTTGCAAGTGCTTTGGAGGATACGATTAACCTTCAAAATGATCTGGACAAACTGAAGAAATGGTCTGAAGTAAATAGGATGAAATTCAATAAGGATAAATGCAAAGTACTCCACTTAGGAAGGAACGATCAGTTGCACACATACAAACTGGGAAATGACTGCCTAGGAAGGAGTACTGCAGAAAGGGATCTGGGAGGCCATAGTGGACCACAAGCTAAATATGAGTTAATAGTGTAAAACTGTTCCCAAAAAAGCGAACATCATTCTGGGATGTATTAGCAGGAGTGTTGTAAGCAAGACACAAGAAGTAATTTTGTGCTCTACTCTGCACTGATTAGGCCTCAACTGGAGTATTGTGTTCAGTTCTGGGCACCACATTTCAAGAAAGATGTGGACACGTTGGAGAAAGTCCATAGAAGAGTAACAAAAATGATTAAAGGTCTGGAAAATATGACCTATGAGGGAAGATTGGAAAAATTGGGTTTGTTTAGACTGGAGAAGAGAAGACTAAGAGGGGACATGATAACAGTTTTCAAGTACATAAAAGGTTATCAGGAGGAGGGAGAAAAATTGTTCTTCTTAACCTCTGAGGATAGGACAAGAAACAATGGACTTAAATTGCAGCAGGGGCGGTTTAGGTTGGACATTAGGAAAGACGTCCTAACCGTCAGGGTGATTAAGCACTGGAATAAATTGCCTAGGGAGGTTATAGAATCTCCATCATTGGAGATTTTTAAGAGCTGGTTAGACAAACACCTGTCAGGGATGGTCTTCTAGATCAGGGGTCTCAAACTCAATTTACCTTAGAGCCAGTGCCAGTCCTCAAATCCTCCCAGCAGGCCAATAATGTCACTGAAGATGGTATTCAGAAAAAAATGTTTATATTGTATTTTTTATTTTGAATTTCTTAGAAATAATAAAACTGTCAAACAACTTTATACAGTTCTTCGCCTGCCAGAGAGTTTTTAGTGTTTGCCAGACACCTGGCAATGCTTCAGTTCTGTCAGTTTGTTGATGTTTGGCCTCAGTGACTGAGCAGTTGAAACCTTCAGGATTGCAGCAAGGTGTGCATCAGATAGTTGTGTTCAGTATTTGACTTGTTTATATTCATTGTGGAAAAAAGTGATGCTGCCTCCATGACTGACTCTGCCCAGCAACTAGTGATGGTATCTCTGTCCCTCTCCCCCAGCCAATGGGAGCTGCGGGGGAAGGCACCTGCAGCAGACATTGCTGGCAGCGTGTCTGCCTGCATCTCTACTCCGTGTGCTGCAGTGGAAAGGTTCTCGGACCACAGATGGCCCACAGGCTGGGACTTTGAGACCCCTGGTCTAGATAATATTTAGTCCTGCCTTGAGTGCAGGGCACTGGACTAGATGACCTCTCGAGATCCCTTCCAGTTCTATGATTCTATATAATGTAAGGGCCTGCTTCTCCAATCCTTACTCATATGAGTGGCCCTCACTTGAACAGTCCCACTGAAGTGAAGTTGATGTATTTATGTGTAACATGCTTAGCATTTATAAAATGATCTACATGTTCAAAGTGCGGTGTATGCATTAGTTAATTAATTCTCATGACACTTCAGTGAAGTAACTAGGTAAGCATTGTTATACCCATTTTGCACATAGGGAAACCGAGGCAGAAAGCTTAAAGGACAGATACACAAAGAGGATTTAGACTCAGTGATACAATGCTTAACTTTTAGGTGCCCTGCCACTTAACAGAATTCACAGCAATGAGTTAGGGGCCCAGGCTCCTTATATAGTGCATAGGGAGAGTTAGGTAGCTAAGAATGGGATTCACAAAAGCCAGCAGTTGAGCAGTCAGTGACTAAATTAGCCAATATGAAAGGCTGAGGAGTGAGGTTGGGCCTAACCTCTGCCCCTCAAAAAGAACTAGGCACCTACCAGGAGATGCCTCCTTTTGCTGGGGATTCACAACTGTGAATCTTCTCCTGGAGTTAGGTGTCTAAGCTAGGTCAGCCCTTTCTCACAAAAAACGACAGTGGTAGGTCTGGTCCCTTATACCCAATCGTCCAGCAGTTAGAGTTCTCACATGAGATGTGAGAGACCCAGGTTGAAATCCCTACTCTATCTGAGGGAGGGCAGAGATTTGAATACAGGTCTCCTACATGGTAGGTAAGTGCCTAATTACCAGGCTAGAGAGTATTCAGAGGTCTGGCTCTCTCAAACCCCTCAGTTGAAGCAGTTCTACTTTGCATAGAAATAGCAATTGGATCAGGGACTGCAACTTGGATCTCCAAAGAGAGTGCCCTAACTACTGCACTATAGAGTCAGCCACATTCTCATTCTAGGCCAATGACTATTTAAATAGTCTATAAAAAGTGGAACAATTTTAACAGGAGACACTGAGCAAGACCTACCCTAGAATACCATATAGCCTGCTAGTTAGCGCATTCCTGTGGGAGACCTGGGTTTAAGTCCCTGCTCCATATCAGGCAAATGTCTTTTAGTGAACACTGCTCTGTAAATGATTAGTAGTAATACTGGCAGTACAGTAATGCTAGAAGCTTTATATGCAAGAATGAAATCAAGACCCCTGCCCTGAGAGTTTACACTCTTAATAAAGGTTGTTCCCACTTGCTGATTGCTAATTTTTTAACTTAAGAGAATGTTGCATTTGTCTAACGCAAGCAAGAGAACTTTGTGGGAAAATACAAAAAAGAGCAATTAAAAAGAGTCCATGGGAAATATAAGAAAATATCAAAATAAGAATGAAATTAGAGAGACTAGCACTCGGTTTTTCTACTCTTACTCTTGTGGGTTAAAAATGTGCTTGAATCCTGAAAGCCAGTAATGGCACATACACGCATATAAACTATACTTCATACTTTTTCATGTTGAAAAACTCATATCCTTTGGCTAATTTCAGATGTTAAGTCTGAAGTCCAGTCTTCCCTTCCATCTCATTCAGCTCATATTAATTCAACAGCAGTGCTTATTATTTAATGCTATTCCATAAAATAGTTAATCCAGACTTGACCTTGTAAAAACTGACCTCCTTAAATCCTGCTTCTGGCAGGATGTGATTGGTGACAAATTGACCCCACTCACATTTGGGTATTAATGATTTACTTTAGGTTTCCATGGAATTGCTGCAAATAGGGATTTTCTTTTTTCAATAGCCAATCAAGGGGAAGGTAATATGAATACATCAAGGAAATACCTCTTGTGCTGGTCTCTGGACCAATCTAATCACAGCAGCTCTAATCATCAAACAGAAACAGTTAGGAGGCAGGATGCTTGGGAGAGAGAAACTGCAAATCACTCATTATACCACCATGCTGAATGCCTGACCCTCTTTGTGATGCTTGTGCTCCAGATTATCTGCTCAATCCTAAAAGCACCCAACTCCCACCAAAGCCAGTTAAAATAAAAACAACTAAAAAGCAAACTACCCTTAGCTTTATGCAATAATGGGTCTAATGGATTACTGCCTGTTTCATCTTTGCTAATAATTAGTATACTCTAAAAATTTATATTATCTGTATTCACATGCTAGACCCTCTAAAACCTCCATGAAAATTTTGCAACGCTCAATGCAAAACCCTAATGCCTACATTTTAGCTTGGGTCCCTAAAATACGGCACTTAAATCCACATTTAGGCACTTAAATAAGTAGCCTGATTTTTCTGAGGGGCTAAGCACCTACAGCTCTCTCTGAAGTTCCTGGGAGCTATGGGTGCTCAGCACCTCTGAAAATAGATACTTTATATATTGCTTATATAGATACCGAAATATTGCTTTAGGTGCCTAACTATAGGCAATGATGTTTAAACATTTTGGCCAAAGCTCTTTGGTTCAGGAGATACGATTTTATTAAAGAAGTTTATAAACATGAAGCAGACAAGCAGACATTGTATGGGCTGTGGAACAGCCCAGTCTGAGACAGACAGACAAACAGGAATATTTGCATGCATAAAAGGATGCAACCAGAGATTCGGCATTAGCTTGAGGTTGCTAAGTGGAGTTGACCTGATGACTGATAAATTTAAATGCATATGCAATTGATTTTTTTTTAAGCCACAGTTCACTGTACCATTAAAAAAAACAACACTTCAAGTTTTGTTTGTCTCACTAAATGGACTAAAAAAAATCAGCAACCCTTATTATATTTCAGTGAGCACCCAAATATTGCAGTTTTTCTAACTTAAGATATAATGTTTTGATTGATTTCTGTGGAATATGGTAATACATTTTTATAAGGGCTGCTAGAGAAACAATTATCATAATAATTCTCTTTTGTAAATCATTTAATTGTGATTTGAATCCTCTCCTTCCCTTCTCTAGCATTGGTATCTTCTGATTTGTTTTTTAAAGGAACCATCTTAGCAAGACCACAGAACTCCCCTTACATATTTTAGTTTACAGCGAATTTTTTTAAACCTAGACTATATTTTATATTAAGCTCTGTAATTAATGACACTTTGAAACAGCACTGATTAAAGTTAGTAACAAAAATACAACTGATCACAGCTATTTGATACAGGGAGCCTCACTCTATAGGGTTTCATGGGAAACTTTTTTCCTGAGTTTGGATTCATGTAGTTTCAGAACCTTTGAGTTTCAGTTTGATTTGCACGTTCAAACCCCAAAATTCTAAAGAGACCATATGAAATTGCAGACAGTCACAAATTATCTGGAAAATGAGCTCAAGTTAACTTGAAAGGTTTCTGTGCCTTTCCATGCCATTAAATTGAGTTTTGAGTTTATAACTCAAACACAAAAGTATTTGAGTTTTTTCCTGATTATGGACTGCATTGCAAACCCTGCCAACATCACTAGTAACGCCTCAAAAAAAGGATTAAAAAATTCTAGCTAGAGGCCATTTGGTGCTCAGTAACATAAATTGTATGTGTTCCCAGCACCCTGTTTTTTTATTATTAGGGATATTTACATGACAACAGATTATTATTTAAAAGCTCATCTTGTACTGATTTTTCACTTGAAGTAACAGGGCCATATTAACACAAACCTCCATTTTTACTCTAGCAATCAATCAAGTGACAGCATTTAGATGCTTAGCTACTTGATTGTGCTCACAAATGTCCAGTCAGACTCAGAGTTGGCAACTCTATCAGGACCTAAATTTTCAAGAGAGTGATTTTGGATGTCTCAATTTCTGAGGATCCAACCTGAGTCACCTGAGAGGGCCCTGATTTTTCTGAAAACACTTTAAGGTGTTTCAAATAGGGCACCCAAAATTATTAATCACTTTTGAAAATGTAGGCCTGGATTTCTAAATACCATCATTTGCACCTGTAATTGATTATGAATGCAGAACTGTAGCCTGCATTAAGACCCCATTAGAAAATGGAGACCTAACACTTTTAAAAATTGGGCATAATTTTCCTTTTTGTGACATCACAATTGATTTCTTTGGTAATTACAGCACTGCAAAGACATGAATAAGCTGAAAGATCTAAAATTGTAAAAATTATAGAATCTGCTTTTCCTGATTATTTAAACTGCAGGACGTGAAATACAGACAATCTACTGTATACAAGCAAATTATCTCTAAAGAGACTGTTTAAAACTTTCCATAAGGCATCAGCGGGTGGGTTTTTAAATGAAAGCCAAGTATTAAAATAGCATCTATTTTAAGTCATGCAATTCCAGGTCAGGAGAGGAAAAGAGAGCAAGTTAAGTTAGTCTTTATCGGCATGTAAAAAATATGACTCCCATCAAAAGGGTAGATAGAGAAATAAATCACCCCAAAGATGCACTGTGAGCAGTCTAAATGTCAGATTCTTAAATCGCAGGACAGAGAATGAAATGAAATGAATTCAAATATCACCATTCAGTGGGACTGCTGTAGCCATTGTATCACTGGATCCGTCTGTATGTTGACTTCCAGTAGACAGAGCACCTGGAAAAGCTCTGCTGAGAAGATTTGATTCCTTGACAGCTTTGGATGACAGCCTACATAAATGGAGAGGAAAGAAAGGAGGGCATTGTCTTTTTTTCAGCTACACTCCTGCTTTTCTGTTCACTTCTAGGAGCCCAAATTTACAATTGCAAAGCACTTTCTCTGGGCAGTGAATAGAAATCTTGTTTCAAAACATGTTTGATATTTTCAGCATTCATTGCTCCAGGATAAACTATGTTTTCAGTTTACAGTTTTTGCCCCTCTGAAAGCTCTAAAATTGAACATTGCTGCAGTGATAGACATACATACATACACACACACCCCAGTTCTCAACTCTTAAACTAATGATATCACTTCCTTTTGTTGTTTATAAGCATGAAGAGTTCAGAAATCTTCTGGATTTGTGAATGTTAAGTGGGTTTATTAAAAATAATTATTATTTAGACAAAATAATCAACAAGATGCCAAATGAAAACAGATTTTAACAGGGGTGAGAGTAATTGATTAGCTTCTTCTTGATTCATTATGTTATTTACATTCTTTGTGTTTTTCTCTGAAGTCAATTATTTTAAAACTCCAGGGATTTTTATTATGCACATCTGCAAAATCAATGTCAGTTCCAGGTTCACATTTTGGTGATGAATCAAGCTGGCTTAAATTCTCAACAAGAGACCAGCTCTGGCCAGACAAACAAATTGAGGTGACCTAATACCCCGGGGGGGCAGGTGTTCATTGACAGATGAATGGCATATTTATTCGCTTTCAACATGCTATTTACACCCCTGATGAAATAAAAATATTTTAAGATACTGTTCAAAAATTGAAGATGACAGAAGAAAACAATTGAATTGGACATTCATAATTTAAAAACAAACAAGAACAACATGGATAAATCCCCAAAAATATGCCCCAGAGGGTGGTCTTAGGTTTTTGAATAGTTTTGGTTGAATGATGGAATTGAGGTTTGGGGATTTTTTTGGTTAATTCAGACTGAATTCAAGGGAGTTAAGCATGCAGAAAACACCAAAAATAAACACACAGTCAAAACCCATCATTACCTAGTGAGATCTTCTAATTAAAAAAAGATTTTAGGAAATTGAAATCTGATCATCATATCCAAATAAGGAAATCAGCTCTTTGAAAAATGTGGAATGTGTGGCCTATTTTAACATATATACTGAACTGGTTTAAACAGAAGGGTTTACTTAAAACTTGAAATTAAATGTAAAGATGGACTCAACGTTGACGTGTAGCTTGTGGTAGTAAAAACTGAATTATTATTTAAAGTATAGCCATCAGCAAAGCAAAGCTATAGAATTAATTAAATAAATAAGATAAATACCAATGGTTTACAAAAGCAAAACATGCATTGTATTTTTTCAGAAACTAGGGCCTGATCCAGCTCCCACTGAAGTCATTCTCACTCTGACTCTCTGGCCCAATGACTGTTAGTAGTTAACCCAACTACTACTGTTCCACTGTGGATCAATATTTAAAGAGTCATTGGGTGGGTGGCACCTATGGGGTTTGGTAGGAGTTTTGTGGATCACAGTGTTGCCTAAAACTGGGAGTTAGGTGCCTAAGTAACTTTGTGGATCCCACCCTAAATCCTGGCACTGTCACTGATTTGTTGAGAGACTTTGAGCAAGTTACTACCTCTGTGTCTCTCAGTTTTCCCAGTTGTAAAATGGGATTAACAACATTCGCCAATACCTACCTCATAAAATCTTGTGAGGAATAGCTAGTGCCGTAAAAAGTTAGGTAAGTGCTATACAGTATTACTATGAAATTGGCTTTGCTAGGTTCATCTTTTCAATGGAGAATACAGAAGTCATTTCAGTGTCTACAGCTCTTTTTCCTCACCATGTTTCCCACCCTGAAAGACACCCACCCCCAGCTGTTTCTAAACCCAATCCTGAGAGCAATGTTAGCTGCTAATACTTCTTTCAACTAGCTTTTTCCAAATAATATTGAGCTCTGCCTTAAAGCTATTTATAATCATTATTCGCCAGACTCTGTTACTCTTACTCACACTTAATAGGTACAGCTTGCTCCTTGAGTAATCTCACTGGGATAAATAGGATTACTCATGAAAGGTAAAGGTGAAAACTACTGATGTTAGAGATGGAAAACAGTTATGAGGTCATCTAGGTCAGTACATTGCCAACTAAGTACAGTACTTTCTAGTGCTATTACCCGCTAGGTTTATATGTCTCAAGCCATCAGGCTTCCAGTATTTTCCATGGAAGTTTTAGTCTAATAAATCTCAGTCAGAATTGTTTTCATAATATTGAGCATACCTATTCTTTTTCTTAATGACTGATTATACTCTTTGTCCCATCCAATTATTCTGTTCCATTCTTAGCTGTCCTAAGTAGTTGCACATCTTTATCATGGCCTGCCTCATTTCATTTGTTGCTTAGCCAAACTCTCATTTAGATCTAATACTCTTTCAGCACCTTAATCATTTCTGTTGCTCCTCTATGACCTCCCTAAAATTTACCTTCAGATTTCTAGTAGAGAGAACTCACTGTAGTATTCTAGGTATGATCTTACCTACGCTACACAGAGAGAGTCTATCACCTTTTTTTGGCAACATAATGCCTCATGGTTGCCTCATAACAGCTATGAGAGTTAGGTGGAAGAACAGATCATATTAAATTAGGCAATAAAACAGATGTCTTAGTTGCTAACTGGATAAAGCACACTGCATGAGTCCTCTGAGTTTTCTGACTAATTTCTTTTAGGCATTATTTTTTAAAATGTCCACAGCCTTGGTGCCGGGTTAAACGCACTCCAGTCCAAAGAAACATCTCAGAATTTTATCAATAGATACTAACAGCTCCAATCCAAACAAACACTTTTGAATGAAACTCCAATAGAGTCAGTCAACACTTGTTAAAAGATGGCTGCTTTGCACCTTCTAAAGTCCTGTTTGATGCATGATTTGAACTGGGCAAGTTACAATTGTGCCCAATATCACTGTTAACAAACACAGGTGTAAGCGCAGTTTCCCTAGTTATCTACTGCCAAGAGGGATTTCTGTAAAACATTATAGAATTTTCCTTGATAATTTATAGAACAACGTTTTCACATGGTGTAATTTTCAGGTGCTGACACAAACCAGAGAACTATTTCAAATAGTGCGTCAAGCGCTATTGCTGACAGGGCAACAGTTGCCTCTGTGCCACTCAACAATGAAGTCGGCTAATGCAAGTTTACTTGAAACCCTGCAACAGAGCAAACCTTCAGCTCTTGGTTTTTTTTAAAAACATTCTTTCTGTAGTTTATCCTGGGTTTTGCACAACCTTTTCAGAATTAAGCACCCTACCAGACTGCTGCCAATGAGGATTGCTTAATTCCTCACTAAAGGAGAAATCTTGTTGTTTAAATAAAGTAGCTACTGTAGTAGACTTTCTGATATGTTAAGAGTATTACAGGATCTAGAGGTAGACTTGGGAAAAAAAGGAAAGTAGAGAAATTAAACAGTGTGCTATTGAAACATAGAGGACATCATTACACGTGATGTGACTACATCAGATACGGGTAGGAGTAGAGTGATTTAACTGGGTTACCTGCACAGCAAAGTAATGTGTGCTAATGAAATTATACTGTGCAGTAATGCTATTTTTTACATCTTTCTTTAATGGATTAAACAAGGTTCCTTTTTTGGCCCCACCTTCTGGGTGTGCTGAGGGAAGGGAAGTCACAAGGAGTCTCTTGCACAGACAGCCAGGCACCATACTGATGCAGGAGAGAAGGCCCTGGCTACTGCTATGGCAGACACTAGCTACTATAGAAGAAATGAGGTGGGAAGTAGTGGGGTAAGGGTGGGACAGGCGTACAGGCTTCATGCACTGAAAGAGTGGTGGAGCTGCTGTTGTTGCATTTCCTGGGAGTTCCCTGCTAGAATTCTTATAGAGTCAGACAAAGTTAACCCAGTGGCACCTGCTGAGGTGTGGCCTCTGCACATCTGCTCCAGCATAGGCTAGTGCTTAAAAGCCACAATCTGGCCATTAACGTTTATTAAGAAATGTCACAAAGTGTGACCAGAACAATACTTGATACAAGTCCAATTTAAACGAGAAACCTTAAATTTGTCTCTGGAAATATGTCAAAGAGCATCTACAGTGATTTGTAGAAAGGCTCAAAGCCACTATAGCTGCAGCTGAAGCTCAAGGGCCTATTCCTGCATGTCGCTGGGCACCTCCAGCTCCCAGCAGAGTCGCGGGTGTTCACGGAGCACCGTTCAGAATCAAACCCCCAGCTGGCACCTACATTCGGAACAGAGATTAAATCCTCTGCATTCTGATTAGATTCAAAGCATCCCTCCTAAACTCTGACCCATTATACATCAAAATTAAAGACCAGGGTATAAACCAATGTCATTTTGATTGCATCTTCACAGTATTTGGATGATTCTTCTACACGGATGTGAATTGGCCTGACAGCCAGATAACTACAGTTTTAAATGGGCTCTGTACTCCTCCTACAGAGCTCAGTGGGAAGCTGCATCCAATTCTCATCCCATAGTTAAATAAACCGCTGAGAATCTTAACCTAGCAGCTGCACTGAGCTGCAATACAGTCTAAGTGGGAACAGTGGCCTCATTCTAGCTATGCCTGAATGATATGAAATTAAGGCACCCTTAGTTTCCCATTCCCTACATGCAGACAGGCTGGCTTGTGAGTCCTTGGCATGACTGCCGCTTCCTTCCAGCCACCAAGCCCCAGGTACCTCAAAGCATTTCAGGCATCAGGTCTGAAGGCAAAAATCACCCCTGTGCAAAGTGCCAACACCCTCAAAATAGGACTGGAGTGCTGCAGAGCCCTTGTGCTGGTCTTCTGGCTTTGGGGGCACTTCACCCATTAAAACCAAAAGGAAAGAGAGAACCCTGGGGTACAAACATGGGGCACTTACAGTTAGGGATCTACATGGGTCCTAACGCGCTGGGTTGGGGAGTACATCCCACTGGCCTGTTGCATGACTATCCTACCTAAACTTTGCTCTCGGGGGGGGGTCTGTCTCTTTGCCAGGGTCTGTGCTACGTTAAAGAGACTGGACAATCTTGTGCATGGAATGTAGGTAGGAAGAATATTTTCTCACTGATTTTCTTCCCATGATTCCCACAACTTTAGAGAGGAATGGTGATTTATTGCAATGGATTTATGGTTCGTTCCAAGTGATTTGTGACCAAATAAGCATAATGCTCTTGCCCAGGTCTTCTACACAAGTTTCACATGTGTCTGTCTGTTAAGCTAGTGAGCTGTAAACTGGAAGCACAGAACTAATCTGAATTCTTGCAGCTTGTGAAAGTTCATCTGTCAGACCAGCTTCTTGAACAAGCACCCTGGGAATTTACTGGAAAAAATTACATCAGTATAAGCATTCCCTCAACATGCTGCAGTTTATTAAAAAACTTTATTGATTTTTTCCAAGCACCAAACATTGACACTTACACAGCCATGATGCTAAAACACAAAGAAGGCAAGAGAAATAAGCAAAAGAAAAAAATTAATAATGGGCCTGGCTTCATCTCGCAGTTTCACCTGTGTGAATCAGAAATAATCCCACGGAGTTACACCAGTTTAAGTGACAGGAGAATCAGGCTCAATAGCTACGGCAGGTACCATGAGAAAATAGAATTTGCATTTCTGCACCAGAATCCCAGGCCATCATAGACAGTCTCCTGCTTACAGCAATGACTGATACATGATGCCTCAGAGGAAAGAGTCTCCTTCCTCACATCAAGACCAATGGTTTACTTAAATCCCACTTAAACCCTCAGAGATTTTTATACCAGCCATTAATGTCATAGTG
Source organism: Terrapene triunguis (assembly GCF_002925995.2). Classification (NCBI taxonomy): domain Eukaryota; kingdom Metazoa; phylum Chordata; order Testudines; family Emydidae; genus Terrapene; species Terrapene triunguis. The sequence continues at coordinate 1,188,594 of NW_020664909.1, read as the reverse complement.
ATCGACTGTTCTTGTATTATGGGATGACATTAAAAATTGGGATTGATCCATTTTTTAATTCTCCTGAAGTTAATGGAGCTATTGCAAATTTATTAAAATATAGATGAACTCAGAATTGTGCCAAATGTCTATAATTGTAGTATAATACACACTAGTGTGATTTGGCCAAGCATCTATAATTGTTGCATGATATATTATCTGGAAAGAGTCAGGAGACAGGTAACATAGAAATATTAACTCAAGCACTGAACACCTTAGTAACCTGGTTTTCAGGTGTTAATCATACCCTAATAAAAAAAAGAAAAAGAAAAGAAAGAGACCAGATAGTAATGACATGTAATAGAGACGGTGTGAACCATAAAAGCTTCAAAGACTAACTGAGATAAGCATCCAAAATTTGAATGTTTGCCTCAATTAAATTAAATTTGCTCTGCAAAACGGAGCTGCAAATCTGATGAGTTTTATGGTACAACTACTATCTTTCTTGCTTCTGGTTAAATTGGAAACACTAGAACATCTTTTCTTATTACATCGTCTCAGCACTTCCTGGGGGAACCAGGAATGTACAAAGGAGCACTACATGGAAGAAGGAAAAACATGTTGCCTCCACAAAGGTGTGCATAGGATGTGAGCTTCAAATTGGCTCAGATGAAAGGAAAATGCCTGCCACTTAGATTAAGGACTAGAACTACCCAAGATGCTGGAGAAAGTCACTAATTTCAGCTCCCTGAGCCACAAGGAAGATGTAAACTGGTGGGGGAAGCAGGCAATATTGCCACAGGGGCTGGACTGATTCAGTGCATCCGCCGCTGACCTGGCCACAGCCTCTCTTTGGCCAGTGCTGTTCACTTTTTGGGTGGAGCTAACTCACTGTAGGTCCCTTGGTGGAGGAGTGAACAGCCAGGCCAGTGCAGTGAATTGTAATTAACATTTCCCTGCTCAACTTCTTCCTGCCTTCCAGCACCATGTTTACTGACAAGGGCCTCTGCTGGTATAGAGCCTCAATCTAAGTCTAAACCTTTTTCGGCAGCCCTGATATTATAAAAGTCCCATAAACTATCCATAACCTGTAGGTACCATAATGGTCATTAGCCACCCCAGGTAAAATCTTGGTCCTACTGAAGTCAATGGCAAAACTCCCATTGACTTCAACATGGACAGGATTTCACCACCCACGTCTTAGCTGGTGTCATTGCCTTTAATTCCAACTGTTGTCATTCTCCTTGGTGCATAATTGACTGAAAATTATTTTCTGCTGGATCAACTTTAGGCTTAAGTCCAAGGCAAAGGTTGTGACATCTGCTCAAATGGGATTCCACACTGCTTGACTGAGTGCCCCATTCCACTCCAACCTGTAGCTATCGATTCCTCAATGGCTTTGGAACCATGGAATCATAAATTGAAATTGCTTTGTATTTTATGCAGCCCCAGGCTGCAATAAGCCTTAAAATGGGTGGATCTTCTAGGGAAGCCTGCTAATGTAGAACTATTGTATGTGAGTTTCTCATTTGGGGACCTACCCAATACTGGGATTTATCCAGTAGATTTCTTTGCTGGAGTGTTGCAAATGATGTGAGAAAATCGTCTGGGAACAGTAGTAAGAATACTAAGAAATAGTTTGGACTTTTATAGCAACTTCCATCCCATGATCTCAAAGCATTTCCAAATGTTGCTCAATATAGCCTCATAACCTCCCACTGAGAGGTAGGTAAATATTAATTATCCCCATTTTATTGATGAGGAAACTGAGGCACAGAGATGTTAAGATATTTCCCAACATCATATAGGCAATCTGGTGCAGATGGTCTTCTGAACTAATAACTCTGTTCTTCCTTCCTACCTAATGCTGTCTATGTTCGGCTGACTACATTGAATACCTTTCTGTATCCCCTCCAGTCCACCCACATTTTTTCTTCTTTATCTCAGAATATGAACTATTCCATAGAGAAGACTTGGAATAGTAAAGGCATTACTTTCCTGCTAGTCACGCCCAAGCTCTTTTAGTGTATGAACTCTGCAAGAAGTTGTACTTCAGGCCAATTAATCAAGAAAAAGCTTTAAAGATTTTTTTTCTGGTAGGAACCATACTGATGCTTTTTCATCTTTCTCTGATAAAGTGCTTGTTTTAGAGTCAAAGAATCACATTGTAATATGTTAAATTTTGGAAAACAAACCACCACAAACTCCCTTCACCTCTGTTTGTACCTCTTTCAAGTACATCCAGAAACAATTTAGGCTTCTTTCCCATGCGTCATTGAAGTAATCTGGACATACTGGGTATATTCAAGGGTAAGATGTTCATAGGTATGGAATCCTGGGAATAGCATTCATCCTAATGAATGGTATTTGATATCAGTGTCACATTTGCAGTTCCACCCATCTTCCCTCATCAAGCTTTATCTTAAGTTTAAATTAACTATGTCCTTGATATCACGTTTATCAAAGCCAAATATTTTAACCTCTCAGGCATCCACTTAAGCTTCCAACTATCCCGCTGAGAATTGGAACATCCCCTCAACATTGGCCAGACCTAATACTTTTCCTAATTAACCTTGTACTGTGATTAGATATGGAACCAAAGTCACGCACAAGCTTCAGTGAAAGAGAGACTATTTGATTGGGGCTGGTCATCTGCAATGTTTCCAACTACAGACATTAGTTCTTTGTATTGTTCTAATTCCCAGTAATCAAGGATTCTGGCAAATTCTCATATATCTTAGGATTTTATACTGCCACCTACACTATAATAACTGAGCACCTTCCATGTAAAATCAATAGCAAGAGTTACATCCCTAGTGGACTTCATGGATTCTTTTCTCTCTGTTTTTGGGGTCAAAACTCTGTTTATTTTAGATTTTATTAGTTTCCTCTTTTTTTGTAGTTGGTAGGATTTTATAGAGTAGAAGCAGGTGTCAGTGTCATGGTTGTCTCTTATGACAAAAAGACTTTTTCAGAGATGAAGATTTTGCAGTGTTTCCTAAAGACAGTCAGACTCTGGATTCAGCAGATCTTCTCCAAAAGTATTTTCCCATTGCTGGAGCCCTTCGACGGAGAATTCTCTATCGCCAGGTGTCATGCCCTTTGTCATGGGCTTTGCAATCTGTATTGTCCCCCAAGAGCAGAGCTGTCAAGGAGGTTCCTAGACTGAAATTCAGAATTGGATGTACCTGGGGCTTGATCCATTAATTGCTTTGAAATGTAGGGCAAAGGCCTTAAATTGGCATTGAAAGCTGACTGGAAACCAATGGAAAGACTTGAGCAAGGGCCTGATATGCTCACAGTGGCCCAAGCCAGGGAGAAGGCAGGCAGCCTCATTCTGTACTAGCTGTACCAGCCTATGCATTGTCTTCACATTTAGCTCCAGGTACAGTGACCTACAATCATCCAGTCTGGAAGTGACAAATGTATGGATCATAGTAGCTCGGTGTTCATCTGGGAGGAAGGGACAAAGTTTCCTAGCAAGAACTGCTGTTGCAAATGGTTTTTAGCACCTATATAGCATGTGATTTCAAGACTGAAAGAGATGAGAGAGGGGATAACTCTAGCAGTTACTTCTCTCATGCACATATAGTTTGAATATTTGATCTATTCACAGAACCCATCACCCAACTTCAGTTGGCTGCTGTGCGTAAGAACAAGTAGTCCCACCTCACCCTTCTCACCATCTACAGAAGTGGCTGGTGTAAGACTCTACTTTGTAGTCATGCAAGTTAAAAATTTCACTAACTGTCTAGCATCATTAAATAGCAACCTGTTCTTATTGAATCCTACTTGGTTAAACTGAATTATACTTGAGAAGATTTTTTTCTAATCTGCCTACCAGAACCATTGCCAGTATTTTACAGTCTACCTTTTTTATGGAAATCAATCTATATTTTTTACATTCACTTGGTACCGTCAAAAGCTTGAGGATTACAATGATTAGGAACATTCTTATCATTTGGGATTCAAAAGCTTCCTGTCCATAACAGACTCAGACATTTGCCTGCAAATTATTATTAGCACATCTTTATAGAGTTGTCTCAGGGATCCATCAAGCTCTGGACTCTTGCTGGCTTTTTACGGCATGAATTGCTTCCATAATTGCCTGCTAGATATGCTCCTGTCCCAATGTTCTTTCTGTTCCTAAATTGGCTGTGAGAGTTCAACTGAGTGAAAGAACTTACTGTATTCTGCAGTATATGAATTGTCCCTGGCTGCATAAATATTTGAGAAGAAATGCTTCATTTAGAGACATCACTTAACATTCTCCTTTTGCCAGACCATTTTATTAATTAAAATCGGTCCTTTGGCCATAGTTTTCTCTATTACTAATGCAAGATGGAGCGGACTATCATTTCTAGACTGTAGTATACTTTATCTTGTGGCTGCTATGTCATCAAAAGACACTTTGATGTGTCTTTGTATAGTATTACAGCTCAGTCACCTGTTAAATATTCTAATCTGAGTCTCTCTAATAAATCATTTTGAGTTGCTGAAATTATGAAAAAAATCCCATCTTGGAAGGAACGCTTTACTTGTGTGCTGCATGTTCTAATTAGCTAACTACAGATTCTAAAAATAGACAGTAATTCAGTGCTTGAGAATGTTCGGTACATTCCTCAGGGCTCACTATGGCTAGTCTAAAGAACAGGAGTACTTGGGGCACCTTAGAGACTAACAAATTTATTTGAGCATAAGCTTTCGTGGGCTACAGCCCACTTCATCAGATGCATAGAATGGAACATATAGTAAGAAATATATATACATACAGAGAACATGAAAAGGTGGAAGTAGCCATACCAACTGTAAGAGGCTAATCTGTGGCCACAAGGTGCACTCCATCTGAAATATGGTTTAAAGCGTGGGTACATTTCATGATCTTTTGACGCATAGAATATCAGGGTTGGAAGGGACCTCAGTAGGTCATCTAGTCCAACCCCCTGCTCAAAGCAGGACTAATCCCCAATTTTTGCCCCGATCCCTAAATGGCCCTGTCAAGGTTTGAACTCACAACCCTGGGTTTAACAGGTCAATGCTTAAACCACTGAGCTATCCCTCCTCAAGCAATGGTCCTTGTTGCAGTATTTGCCCTGTTGACCTTGGACCAGGTTTGATATTCCTATAGAGAGGATGGATGGTCCAGGGGTAGCGCACTAGCCTGGGATGTAGAATACCCAGTTTCAATTTTCTTCTCTACCGCACATGTCCTGTGTGACATTGAGTAAATTATTTAGTCTCTGTGCTTCAGGTTCCCATCTGCAAAATGGGAATAATAGCACTGCCCTGCTACACTGGGGTGCTGTGAAGATAAATACATTGAAGATTGTGAGGCTCTCAGATACTATGGTTTCAGAGTAGCACCTGTGTTAGTCTGTATCTGCAAAAAGAGCAGGAGTACTTGTGGCACCTTAGAGACTAACAAATTTATGCTCAAATAAATGTGTTAGTCTCTAAGGTGCCACAAGTACTCCTGTTCTTTTTTCAGATACTGTGGAGATGGGTGCCATATAAACTCCTTAGATAGATTCAATCTCCACTATTGTAGTACTGAAAAAATTCTCCTAATTACCTGTAATGGAGGAAGCACTTTAACGTCTTGCCTTAAAAGAATAACTAACAGAGTGTGAATGATTTTGTCCTTTGCAGCCAACAGTGGGGTTTTAGTCACAAGGATGGTGTTTTTTAATATGCTGTCAGAACTTGTCACTCTCTAAACCCAAAACATTTTACTGTCTGATGGAAAGGGATAAAGATAATGATTTTTAAAATGGAGTGCTGGTAGATAATCTTTGTCTGATTTCCTACTCCAGAGGTGGATAGAATCGGTACATCCTCTTGTGCAAGTAATGATCAACAGTTTTCGTATGAAAAAATTAAAATTTTCTGCAATTTATATTTTGAGATTTGCTTGGTTTTGCTCATTCTCAGCAGTTTGGGTTTAAGGTCCTGATACAACAAAGAATTTAGGCATATACCTAGCTTTAAGCAAATGAGTATTCCTATTGAACTACTCACATATTTAAAATTAGGCATATGTTTAAGTACTTTACTAACTCGGGGCCTTAGAGACTAGAACAGAAAAGAAAATTAGGCTTTACCTCTTCTATATGCTGTGAGATTCCACATGCCCAAAATGTTTCTGTGCTGGCTTTCTCTTTTAGCCAGTGAGTAAAGCTGCATTACTGTCCAACAATTCAGTTATCTGGGTATTGGCAATGGGGAATGTGATTTGTGTTTCCTTCTTTCTTTGTGTCTGCCAGTACTAAAAATTGGGGTAATAACCAGAGATCCTGTCCTCTATGCAGTTAACACAATATGTAATCTTTCTGCCCGAGAATACCAGGTAAAAATATTAGATAGTATGCAATTCGTATTTATGATCTCTACAATAATTCCTTTGAATAGGCTAGCCAGCAGTTAGTACAGTACTTGTACTTATAATTTATCCTTTTAAGACAAATGACAGGGAAGTGTTTGATCTGAGAGTGGGTAGTTTAAATAACAAATAAATAAAGCAGCAAGAGTTGGATAGTACCAGTCAGAGCTGGCTACAGCTGAGGATAAGGACCTGGACCCGGCAAATATTGGCTACAACAGATACTTGCAAGTGGTGTGTTCTGATTTTATGAATATATATCCAAAATGTGCATTTCATTACATTTTTCCTTACAAGAATTGATACATTTCCAGAAGGGATAAAAAATGATAGTTTGTTGAATGTAACAAATAATACGGAAATGGAAAGGTTTTACTGTTTGTTTTAAAGAGGCATACAAAAATAACCCAACAATAATCCCACCATATCATTTACACCTAATCTTTCTTTTTACAGGTACCTTTCACAGAGGTGACCAATACTGGCTGGCCCTAGCCAACCCTATTAATGTATTAGACAATTTAAAAGTTGGAACTAGGGAAAATTTCAGCTAAGAAATCAACAGTCACGCCAGGGCACAGGTTTCATTACAAAACACAAAACTCAGTCTAGGTGCCTTGAGTACAGACACACCACACACAGCTATGTGCAGGTGTGCCCACACACAGAGATGCAGTGATATATAATTTTAACTTTGAAGGCCTAGAAGAATTAAGATTCAACACCCAAATTGCTCCTTTTAAGCTTCCTGGCACCTTGAGTCCTTAATTGCATAGTTCAGTGTGCTCCTCTGAAACTCTAGGACCATTCACATACAATTGTGGGGTTGGTGATGTGCGCTCTATCCCTGTCCGAGTTTGTTTGGCTGAGAGCGTTGGAAGGTCATCGTAGCCATAAGCCATTGTTTCTGAAGATCTCTTGGGAACTCATCTAACATCTCCTTGGGTACTGTGACTGTGTGTCACTTCCATGTAAATATCTCGTAAGTAGCCAGATTGTGCCACAAGAATAAATTGTTTTACGGAATTTCTATGGAGGCCAACAGCCTAAAGGAAAGGTAACATCTGTGTCTGCATGTCAGCAAGTCACACGCACATCCCAGCTGCTGATTTCTCCAGTAGCCTTATCACAAGGAATTCAGGATCAGTTTTTTTAAAGGTATTAGGTACCTAAAAATGCAGATTGGCATCTAGTGAGATTGTGCCCAGGTGCCTAACTCCTATTGATTTTTAGCTCTAAGTTACTAGAACCAAATGAAAGGAAATATATTTTTTGCTTATAATTTTAGATCGGGATGAAATACTGTGTTACCTGAGAAAGAAGGGGGAATTATTCAGAGACAGTGAGGCAAACTAACAATGTAGTAAAAGGAACTTCTTGCTTTCATTGGCTTAAGTTAAGATTTTTACAGCTAGATCTCCAAAGCATTGCACAGATTCCTAACGATTTTATTCATGTAATGCACTCACTGAAGTCTATAGGAGCTGCATCATTAAAACCACCCATTTAGTTCTGTAATTTTAATCTTTAATTCTTCTTGCTGTTTTAGCATAAGTTTTGTTTCCCGTTCATGTGTTTAAATTCTTCTGTGTAGTATGAAAAAAAATCATAATATAAATCTGTCCAGACTGGGGCAACATGCCACTATTAACAGTTGCTCTTGTCTTCATTTTAGAAAGTGTCAAATTTTTACATAGGATCTGCAAAGGCAGAATATCTGATAGTGGTTAGAGCAAGGAACTGGGATTTAGGAGTCATTGGATCAGTTGCTGGATCTGCTATTGATTCATTGTGTGATGTGGGGCAAGTCACCACCTTTAAACAAAGATAATGTTTATCTACCTCATAAGGGTGTTGTCAGACTAAAATCATTAATATTGGCTTAAAATACCTGATGAGAAACATGGTCTTGCTGTAATTCAACAAGGCACTTATGCATGTGCATAATTTTAAGTATGTGAATGGTCCAAAGTCAAGGACATAAAAGTGATCACTCACATGCTTAAATTTCCTGTGTGCTGAAATACCTTGCTGAATTGGGGCCTTCAAAGTATTCTTCTTCTTTCATGTTCATATCCGAAACATCCATTGTTCATCTAGAAAGAAATTCTCACAGCTTTCTTCTAACGCTGAACAAAATCTGTGCCCAAACTGCAAGGTGCCGAGCACCTCTTGAGAACTGCAGTTGTGCAGGCACTCAGCATGCAGCTGGATTGGGCCCCCCTCTATGTAGGCATTGGGTCAAAAAGAAGAAATATGCTAAATGGCAAGAAAATTTAGGTCATGCAGTGGTGATTCAGAATACAGACATTGTTATCACTGGATCACATTACATGAAGCGATGAATGCCTTGTTTTAGTTTGATGGCACGCAGGAGCACAGTCCAATGGCTGATGTTACCCATCCTATTTATCTCCTTTCTTCACTAAATAGGAAGCAAGGTCCCTTTCCTTATCCAGCCAAACCAAGCCAGATATGAAGCATTAGTAAAATACCTCTAAGAGTTGATTAACATGATTCTTTTCAAAGAGCAAAATATGTGGAATTCTTTTTGCAGAATAAAAATCTGATAAATTTAACAGGGTAACTGTCTGGACAATTCTATTTTTTTTTTTTTAAGTAAAAGTGACAGTCATGGCATTAGCTGCTTCTGTTAATATAATCAGTCAATGGTAGAAACTTTGCTCATCATTTCAGATGCAGTCATGCCAAATACAATCAACTCTATTTTATATATTTTGCAGAAGAAAATGAAAAAAAGCCTTTCCCTCTGTGTTGCTTAAACTCCTGGTTCCGGTTCCAGTAGCTCAAAGTCTTGACAATAATTGCAATATTGCATGCTGCCAGCATTTGCAAATTCAGTACAAACCTCTTTATATTTATTTCACACTTTATAAAAAAAAAGTGAGAGTTTTGCACCTGGATAGATACTTATGTTTTTTGGATCATGAAGCACTAAGGATCTTGAGTTACACTGATTTCTACCCCTCATGTCTCATTTTTCTCATCGTTTAAACAAAACAAAACAGTAATGTGACTTATCTGTCATAAGCAATTCTAGTGTTCTTCTCCTAGAATTTGGTGTGCATCTAGAGGGAAGCTTCACAATTACATAAAAGTTTGTGTGTTTCTATGACAGCGGGAAGGAATTCAGAAGTTGCGAAGGAGGCACAGACACTGAAAAAGGAATGTGATATGCAAACAAGAGCAAATGATGTGTATTCTCACCCTTAAATATAACAAAACCTTTAAAAATAATGTTCAGTGTAAATCCGCTTCCTGCCAGCATTAAAAATTGCAGTTGAAAGTGCAAATACCAGTTCTATGATGTACACATTTTGTGGTGCAGTTTACAAAACCCTTCATATGGTGCCCGTTTGAAAAATGTGGCTGTATATACACCTTCCTCCTGCTTTTCTTCACACTCAGTCTTATATTCCTCAGCAGTTCTTATTCAGAAACAATTTCCCATTGAAGTCAATGGGAGGGTTGCTATGTAAGCATCCGACAGCATTTGGCCCTATTTTTCCCCATAAAAGAGAGAACAGTATTTCAATCTAGATTACTTAGGCCTGTTTTACACTACAGGGTTAGGTCGAATTTAGGCGCGTTAGGTCGATTTAAAAATGATTGCGTCCACACAACCAACCCTGTTCCATCGACCTAAAGGGCTCTTAAAATCGACTTCTGTACTCTCCAGTGAGGGAAGTAGTGCTAAAAGTCGACTTTCCTGGGTCGAATTTGGGGTAGTGCGGACGCAAATTGATGGTATTGGCCTCCAGGAGCTATCCCAGAGTGCTCCATTGTGACCACTCTGGACAGCACTTTGAACTCCGATGCACTAGCCAGGTACACAGGAAAAGCCCTGGGAACTTTTGAATTTCATTTCCTGTTTGGTCAGTGTGGCGAACTCGGCAGCACAGGTGACCAGGCAGTCCTCCCAGAATCGTAGAGCATAGAATGTTTCTACGCTCCCCCTATCATCTCTGTCCCTGAGGTTATCGCAGATTAGAAGGTGAAAAAAAATGCACTCACAATGACATGTTTCTGAGCTCATGCAGTCCTCCCGCACTGATAGGGCACAGCTTAATGCATGGAGGCATTCAGTGGCAGAGGCCAGGAAAGAATTAAGCATGAAGAGCGGAGGCAGGATGCGATGCTGAGGCTAATGGGGAAGCAAACGGACATGATGAAGCATCTGTTGGAGCTGCAGGAAAGCCAACAAGAGCACAGATCCCCGCTATATCCACTGTATAAGCGCCTCCCCTCCTCCCCATGTTCCATAGCCTCCTCACCCAGACGCCCAAGAACGTGGGGAGAAGGCTCCAGGCACCCAGCCACTCCACTCCAGAGGATGGCCCAAGCAACAGAAGGCTGTCATTCAAACAGTTTGATTTTGAGTGTGGCTACAATAAGCAATGTGGCCTTGTCCTTCCCTCCTCCCCCACCCCACCCGGGCTACCTTGTCCGTTATCTCGGGTTTTTTTTAATTAATAAAAAAAGAATGCATGGTTTCAAAACAATAGCTGCTTTATTTTGAAGGGGGGAGGGTGGTTGGCTTACAGGGAATTAAAATCAACAAGGGGCGGGTTTGCATCAAGGAGAAACACACACAACTGTCAAACCAAAGCCTGGCCAGTCATGAAACTGGTTTTCAAAGCCTCTCTGATGCGCAGCGCACCTTGCTGTGCTCTTCTAATTGCCCTGGTATCTGGCTGCTCAAAATCGGATGCCAGGCGATTTGCCTCAACCTCCCACCCCGCCATAAACTTCTCCCCTTTACTCTCACAGATATTATGGAGCACACAGCAAGCAGCAATAACAATAACAATGGGAATGTTGGTTGCGCTGAGGTCTGACCAACAGCGCCAGTGAGCTTTTAAATGTCCAAAGGCACATTCTACCACCATTCTGCACTTGCTCAGCCCATAGTTGAACTGCTCCTTACTACTGTCCAGGCTTCATGAATGGATCCCCCGAGCTCGTCACGGGGAGCAGGAGAGCAGAGTTGCAGGGGAAGTGATGGAGCTGTACACCATGCCCTGGTGGTTGCTAGGAGCCGGGCAGGGAAGACGTTCCCAGAACCCCTGGCCAAGCTACATGTCCGGCGAGGACGGTTACCAGTCCTACTGCGTCTGCTGCCAGCAGCACCCAGGAGGACCAGTATGGATCCCCCGAGCTTGTTGCTGGGGAGCAGGAGAGCAGAGTTGCAGCGGAGGCGGTGGATGACGACGGTTAGCAGTCCCACTGCACCGTCTGCTGTGAAGGCAAGGAGCTGCTGCTGTGTAGCAATGCAAGCTGCTGCAGGTGCTTCTGTCTCGATTGCTTGGAGGTCCGGGTAGGGCAAGGTACCTCGGCCAAGGCAAAAGAGCAAGAGCCCTGGAGCTGTTACATGTGTCAACCACAGAAGTGCTATGGAGTGTTACAGCGCCGACCAGACTGGAATGTACGGCTGCAAGACTTCTTCACCAGCGACAAAGGACAGGAATATGATGCACCTAAAATCTAAAAAGGCCCACACATTTCCCAGAGTCACTACCTTTGATAACAGAATGTCAATGATTGCATTGGCTACTTGGATAACAGCAGCCCGCACAGTAGACTTTCCCACAACAGCAGTGGTGATGGTGAGCTGAGCGGGCTCCATGCTTGCCGTGGTATGGCATCTGCATGGGAAACCCAGGAAAAACGGCGCAAAACGATTCTCTGCCGTTGCTTTCGTGGAGGGAGGGCGACTGATGACATGTACTCAAAACCACGCACGACAATGTTTTTGCCCCATCAGACATTGGGAGCTTAACCCAGAATTCCAATGGGTGGCGGAGACTGCGGGAACTGTGGGATAGCTACCCACAGTGCACCGCTCCATAAGTCGATGCTAGCCACGGTAGTGAGGACGCACTCCGCCAACTTAATGCGCTTAGTGTGGACATACGCAATTGACTGTATAAAATCGATTTCTAAAAATCGACTTCTATAAAATCGACCTAATTTCGTAGTGTAGACATACCCTTAGATTTCAGGTTAAAGAAACAAAGATGTAGACTTGATTCACTAAAAGCACTTAATCACATGCAGTACTGTAAAACATGTAAAACATGATTGAGTGGTTAGCTGAATCGGGGTCATACTGTCTTCCATGAGAGAGTGAGAGGCTAGTGACCTACTCTGACTTTCAGAATCCAAACTGAAACACAAAATGTCAGCTGCCTCACCCAGCTACCACCTGCAGCCGGCAGAGAGATCCTAGTGTTTAAAGGTGCAGTATACAAAAAACAGGATGACCTCATTTCTCCAATTACACAGCTACATAGAACATACCTACAGATATAGACCTAATAGATGAAACAGTACAAACAGGTGGTCTTGTGCTTATGTTTCCTCTCCAGGAGCCCTTTTATTCCCGCCACATCCCAAGAAAGCCCATGACGGTTTCTCTTTGCGTCCACCAGAGAGGAATCGTCACAAGGTTCTGTCCCCCAAGACCAAGACCACTGCTTACGCTCCATGCTCTGTCCCGAATCACTCAGGAAAGCCCTAATCCCGTTGTCATGAGCTGCAGCTGGCAGAGCTAAACCAATAATGCCAATGATTTTCTTATAATAGAAAACCTCATGAGCTTTTTCTCATATCATAAATCACTTAAATTTAATTATAATGTTTCAGTTTTAAAAAGAAGTTAAATGGAAGGATGTCTTTGTCCTGAAACTGATTCCTACATCTATGCATATAGAAGGATACTTAATATAATTAGAGAATGGCTCAAACTAGAACAGCTCCCAACACCCATGAATTTTGGGCCTGGGCTTGCTCTCAGAGAAATCAGTGGAAGTTTGGAATGGGGACAGGAGCAGGTCATTTGGTTGGGAAAGTTTGGATATAAATTTGTGACTGGCTTTCACCTTTCTGAGAGGCTGAACCAAACCCCAGACCAAACCCTGGCAAACTGTGGGCAAGGTTAGGTCCAGAGCTGAACTTTGGAGCTCAAAACAATGAATGAGCAAAGATTCACTCTGAAAAGGATTGAGCATCTCAGCTGGTCAAATGAGGAAGCCTACTTGGCAGGATACAAGATGGGGAAAAAACCCTCTTAAAAAGGCTGAGAGGCACATGGCAATCAGGGAGCAGATGACGCATCTCTAGGACCCAGAAATGACACAGAACTGGTGCCAGTTCACATCCCTTTATCCTACTCAAAGGGATGAAACACATTAAGTTCCCAAGTACGGTACCTTGTTTTATCTTCTATCCCTTGAGTGGGATAAAGGGGTGTGACACTGGCTTGTGTGTTTCTTTCTTCCCTTGGCTATTGGAAATACACATACTGTATTCTGTCCATTTTAAAATACGACTTTGCTTTTCTCACCTTTGTTCTGTTTGCAAGATGCAATGGATGTCTGTGAGCCCCTTTTTCAAGCTCCTTTCATCCTGGGGTCTCTGCTACCTCTTGGCATAGGGCCGGAGTGGTGGATTCTGCTCTCTACAGTCTTCTCTTCCATGTTCTCTCCCTCTACTTTTAAGAAAGTACAGTAGAAAGCTTTTAAACACAGATAACCAGGTAGTACCAGTATATTATTCTTAGCACAGCTATTCTCTTAGGATTTATGCATGTCATAGGGGTTTGTAACATCTTGTCACATCTCTTCATTCACTAGTTTAATCTCCTATTCAGTGTTAACTTTCTGTGCACATTTTTCAAAGAACACTTAGAAAAATCTTCCAACACAGTAGCAAGGTAATAATAATAAATGGAGATATACCTACTCATAGAACTGGAAGGGACCCTGAAAGGTCATGGAGTCCAACCCCCTGCCTTCACTAGCAGGACCAAATACTGATTTTGCCCCAGATCCCTAAGTGGCCCCCTCAAGGATTGAACTCACAATGCTGGGTTTAGCAGGCCAATGCTCAAACCACTCAGCTATCCCTCCCCCCCTGTATATTGAGCAATGCAATCATAGCTGCACAAGTGCTCAGAGGAAAGGCAATAAGTTATCAGCTAAAATCTGGCCCTCTCTCTCTCGCAAGCAATCTAACCCTTTGCTCAGCTCAGGAGGCCCAAAGGGGCCGGAAAGCAGCCATATATCTACAGCTGGAGATTCCCCAGTTAACTCCTATGCAACCCCTAATATAGAGGGTGTGTCAGGGGTTGGGGATCATGATGATCCTCAAAATCATTTATTAGAGAGACTCAGATTTCTGTTTCTAATGTCAAGATGATTTTTTGTTTTCAAATTTTAGTAAATTTAGACTAAAAATAGTTAACAAAAAAGATCAAAATTGAAATTAAACATTTCAAGATTAACAAAATGAAATGTTTTGATTGACCCAAACCAAAAACATTTTTGGATTTTCAGTTGCCAAAAATTTCAGATTTAACTTTTCATCCTGATTTGGGAGAGAAAATGTTTTCAAAATCTTAAACACTTTTGAGGGATGGAAAAATTAGTTTCTTGTGCAGCTCTAACTGGAATATGGAAATTGAGCTACTAAAGAAAAGATTATTAATTATCATGATTGTAATCTTTTTAAGAGCTCAGTCCTGCAAGGTGCTGAACTCTCTGGCCTTGATCTAGCAAAGCACTTATGCATCTGCTTAACTGTAAGGCTGTGGGCAGTTTCACTGAAGTTAATGCTCAGTAATTTGCAGGACTGAGCCTGAATCCACAGGTTGAGTCAAAGTTCACTGAAGTTGATGGATTCTCTTAATTGACTTCAGTGGATTTTGGGTCAACCCCCTAATACATATCACTCAACAGTATTTACATCTAAGCTTTCAGGTAACTCAGCTTTTGTGAGAAATTCACAAAATCTAATTCAAGAGCTATTGGGGTTCTCAAACTGGTGGTCGGGACCCCTCAGGGGGTTGCAAGGTTATTAGCTGGGGGGTCACGAGCTGTCAGCCTCCATCCCAAACCCCGCTTTGCCGCCAGCATTTATAATGGTGTTAAATATACAAAAAAGTGGTTTTAATTTATAAGGGGGGGGGGTGGTTCACACTCAGAGGCTTGCTATGTGAAAGGGGTCACCAGTACAAAAGTTTGAGAACCACTGAATAGTGTTCTGCCACTGTTAACAGGGGACTTTCAGAGGCAATGACATTATTAAAAAAGTGACGATGACCTACTGTCATTAATTTTTGTCGTCTTAAAACTAATGACAGTAAGCCATTACCTTAAAACAGGTTTAAATTCTTTTGCATTCTGCAAAAGCAGGAGTGCATGCTCAGTTTTATTAAAGGAGAGCTCAGTGGTTAAATATTCGCATTCTCTTGTGGCCTGAATGTCCAGCATCCTCATACTTAGAGTTCAGTCCAGCGAGGTGCCAAGCATATCACACAGAGTTCAAAGCCTCTAAAAAAACCAGTGTCTTTTCAGAGCACAGTGCACACACAAGAGTCATGTGCTTTTATTGAGGTAATGAATGTAAAAGACAATGAGGTTTAATGGAATACTGCCATCTGTCTCTGTACTGGCACCTGCATAATTTCACATCTAATGATAAAAAAAATGCTTCTACACAGCCATGACACAATGCTTAGGAAACAATACTCAAGCAGCTTTCCTGAAAATCAAAATCCATGTGTTGAGTTATAGCCAAATAGGTTGCCTGAGAACAATGATCAAGATTTTCACACGACTGCCTACTACTAGTAGACTCTTTAGTCTATAATTAGGCACGTAAAATCAGTAGTCTGATTGCAAAAGTGTGGAGCACCTACAATTCCAGCTGAAGTCAATGGGAGCTACTGGGTGTGGAGCACTTTTGAAAAATCAGGCTACTGATTTGGATGCCTAAATATGGCATTAAGAGGCTAATTTTAGCCACTTGGATTTGAAAATCTTGGTCAATGTTTCTTGATGTCTGTGCAAAAAGGATAATACTTTGTTATTTGTTATTGAGAGTGCCCAATCTTTATCATGGTCTAAATTCTAACCTGATGTTTTAAAATACAACTAACTTTTTGTAGGTGCTGATTTGGAATCAACAAAATATCTTACTCCACTGACCTAAAGCAGACACGGAATCCAGGTGAACCACAAGTGACTTTGATCCACTGTGCTGCCCTTTCCCAAAAATCTAAATGTAAGTATACCCAGTTTTGAAACTCCAAATGACATATCCACAATGACTAAGCCTGAACACAATTGGTAAAGACTCAAGTAATCTTAAAGTAATCACTTGGGTCTTCCATGGGACTTGCTAAGTTACTCAAGTGTTTGCCATATGCTGTTTGAATTTCAAGTAGAAATTTCTCCACTACAAAACTTCTTTGCAGTCAATCTCAGTTTGTTTCCCCCCCCCCTCCCAGATAATTAAAGAAAATACCCCATTGGGGAAATCTCCTAAATTCAAAGTGAGAAAAAAAATATATAATTTGTAGCTCTTTGTGTAATTGTTAGACTTTTTTGTAACATTTTGCATTTTCTCCTGCTTGTTTAAAGGATTCTGTTAATATTTTCTAGGGCTAGGGAGTGATCAGTTATGGGCTTCATTGGGAAAGGATTTTTTTCTATTGAGAGAGGTGCACAGTAATTTTCTCTTGGGCTGACTGAGGGCTCTTTAGAATCTAGTGAATCATTATTGTTATATACTTGTGATATCCATAGTGTATGTGTGAGTCTGTGTATAAAAATCACACAGCAGTGTCACTCTAATGTTTAATATCTCTGAGTAATTGCAAGTAGATGGTAAACATCATTTTGAGCTTTAATGGAAAAGTTTCTTACAAGTAGACATTAGCTCATAGTATCCACAGTCAGGACTATTATGTATTCTCAAATGTGACTTTTGGAACTAAAAATCATTGTTGCCTAATAAGATATATTATTATTTAATTTAATTTTAAAAAAAATCCATTTGTTGAGAATGAATCATGCAAATGCCTCAGATGTTTGAGTGTCCATATAAAAGAGGAAAAAGCACATTTGATTGTTTTGATCTTTTATAGAAAAAGTCCAATAGAATTTAATTGGGATGAAACCAACCGCTTACTATAAAATTAACTCTAAAAACATATAGAGTTACATCCTCAGCCTTGGTTACACACACCCCTTTTTTGCACCTGTTCCACCTCCTCAGACACAGAGGCATGGCCAAAGTGTTGTGCAATCCTCAGTCAATGGAGCTGTCCCTGCTGACCATCCCACTCAGTGTAACTTAGTGGCCCTATGTCCTACCTGGCTCTAAAAGAGGGGGAGCAGAAAGATGGATCTTTCTCACAGTTTAGTGAGCTTGGTGCAACTGAAGTATCCAACCCCTAAAATTTAATAGAGAAGGAGACCCTTTCTACAGAATGTTTGAAACCTTCTATTGAATTTATTAGAGCTTTCAAACCTTGATCCAGAACACAGTCAAAGCCAATGAAAAGATCCACCGATAGGAATTGGATTGGGCTCTTATTACCTAGTTATACATTTCTACAGAGGTTGGTTAAAACATTATAAAGAAAGGTTATTTTCTAGCTAATCCCACAGACAGCTAAAAATAAGAATAATTAGCACATAGTTCTTTTCATCAATAAATTTCAGCATGCTTTGCAAAGATGCGTGAGTATCATTATCCCCATTTTACAGAAAGGGACACTGAAGCACAGAGAGTTTAAGTGACTTGTCCAATGTCTCAACAAGTCAATGGCAGAGTTGGGAACAGAACTCCGCTATTGTGACCTCCAGTCAAATGCTTTATCTACAGCACCTTGTTAAGAAGATCAAAATTAAAGCCTTTTCTTTTCAGAAACACATACATGAAGTAGAATAGCATTGTACATTTTCAAAATTTTAGTGAAAAATTGTGAAAGCTACCATTTCCTCCCTTTTTCTGACCTGTTCCACTGTACAGAAATGCACCTGAGCTATAAAGTTCAGATCTTGATAGAAACCTGGCCAAAATTCAAGATGTTTAGATATAGAGCCTGAAATAAAGCCCTAGCCCTATCTTCATAGACAGTCCTGAAAATTTTCAAACTTGGGTATCAGCTGGTGAAGATGTTTGAAAAGCATTTGGATCCAATAAAATTTCTGAGCTCCAACCAAAACCAACATTTTAATTGTTTCAACTGAAGGGCGGGGGCTCAGCAAGTGGGTTTCCTGTAACTAAATATCCCCACAAACAGTTCTGCTGGGTTTCCTTCATAAAATATAAATACCCATCTTCCTTAATCGCCTGCACTTATTTTAGTATGTCATTTTAAATGCAAAACAGGAAAAGGATTCTCAGAAGAAACCCTTGAGGATATCAAAATATTGTTTGATGCCAGTTTTAAATGCTTGACATAATAGTTTTATATATAAAAATATCAATCCTCTGAAAGAAATTTCTAGACTAGGAGATTTAGGTTCTTTTTTAAGTAATAAAATATGTTTAAATGCAATTGTGTGCGCATCTCACTTGTTTCAAATAGCTTTGGCTTCCTATGCTTTATTCTAATATGGTGTTAGCCCCACTCAGCTGTCACTAAGTAGATGGATGCAGTATTTTAATAACTTTTTTTTTTTAATTAAAATATTTGAAAAAGGCCATTGAAATGGGGAGGGAGGGCAATCAGAAAAATGGCCAGGATGAAGAGTTTAGCTTCACAGACATTCTCTAATTTAATCCACAAAGCAGAGGGAAAATATATTGGGTCAAATGCAGATATGCTATGGATGATGGGGAAAGTAGCTGTAAGTGTCTGGGGTCTTAAACTGGTTTAATTTACATACCCAGAATAAGGGCAATTGCAATTTATGTATCCTTATGGCCTCCTGTCAGTTCCTTTTTCTAAGGAACTCCCCTCTGTGGCCCCTTAGCATACAACTTTCACCAATTCAGTCCCCTCTGTTATACTCATCACCTTATCTCCATTCAAATCCAGCTTCTTTGCCAACACCCTCATGAAGTTTAGTTTGCCCTGTCTTCTCTGTCTTTCTTCTTCAGGCTCTGGTCCTGTATTGAGATCCACTAGTGCTACATGACATTCAATGGGACTTAGACACTTTTGAAAGAGACAGATTCCTAAATCACTTAAGTACTGAACAATTTATCCCAGGTGTCCAACTCTCATTGACTTTATATAGGAGTTGGAAACTTAACTCCCTTGCATCCGATGAAGTGGGTATTCACCCACGAAAGCTCATGCTCCAATACATCTGTTAGTCTATAAGGTGCCACAGGACTCTTTGCTGCTTTAACTCCCTTAGTCCCTCTTGAAAATCCCAGCCTTACACTCCACTCACTGGTGCTGGTTGGGAGGAAATTAAAGGGGAATTAGAAAAAGAAGAAAGTTGGGTAGGAAGGGGGAATAAATGGTCTCTTTTCCCCCTCAATTCAAGCAGTGCGTGAAATAGTTTAGAAATACAGTTCCCTTTTCTTATTGGTGAATGTGTTTCCTTCATCAGCCAATGCAGAGGTTATCGTGAATAAATCACAATGTGTTTTTTTTTCTTGGTCACTCAAACACATTTAAAACAGATGCAAATGGCAAAGGCACAAAACAGACTCACCCTGTGGCAGCCATCACATCAGACTGCTACCACTTGGTGAGGATACGAAGGCACCTCATGAGTGTGCAGTAGATGGGATTCAAATCACAGGGACAAATCCTCTTCTTCACCCTTTGCAGAAACAAAACACCCCCCGACAGCGGAGCAGTGCAGTTATACTGCCAAGGGAAGGAGGCGGGGGTTGGCGGGGATTTGGGGAGGCTCCAAATCTGCCTGCTGCTCTCACAAAGAGGTGGGTCATAGGGAGGGAAGGAAGGGAGCTGGGGTGCGGGAGGGGGTGAGGGCTCCGGCTGGGGGTGCGGGCTCTGGGGTGGGGCCAGAAATGAGGAATTCAGAGTGTGGGACAGGGCTCCAGGCTGAGGCAGTGGGTTGGGATGTGAGGGCTCCAGCTGGGGGTGCAGGCTCTGGAATGGGGCCAGGGCTGAGAGGTTTGGGTGCAGGAGGGGGCTCTGGGCTGGGGAGGAGGGATTTGGGGTGTAGGAGGGTGCTGGGACCAAGGGGAATCAGGGCTGGGGCAGGGGGTTGGAGCCCAGGACGGGGTCAGGCATGCAGGCTCCAGCCGGCCCTTATCTCAAGCAGCCACCGTGCTGCATGGCTCCCAGGAAACAGCCGCCATGTCCCCCCTCCAGCTCCTATGCAGAGGCATGGCCAGGTGGCTCTGCACCCTGCCCCGTCCGCAAGCACTACCCCCGCAGCTCGAATTGGCCAATGGAAGCTACAGGGGTGGTTCTTGGGGCAGGGGCATCATGCAGAGCCCCGTGGCTGCCCCTATGCATAGGAGCCGGAGGTGGGGGGACATGGTGGCTGCTTCCCAGCTGCCGTGTGGCACAGAAGCTAGCAGGGAGCCTGCCAGCCCCAGTGTGCGGCGGCGCCAACCTGACAGTCAACGACCCGGTCAGCGGTGCTGACCGGAGCCGCCAGGATCCTTTTTCAACTGGGTGTTCTGGTTGAAAACCGAACACCTGGTCACCCTAGCTTTTGGGTGCTTTGAAGTGTATGATTTGTTAACAGGTCATTCAGTAACAGCAGTACAATTAGGAGTTTGTACTGCATATGCTTTTTCCATAGCTACTATGACCAAGGAAGGATAACACTTTAAGTGCAACTTCTTCTCCCCAAAGCCCATAATTCACTTAAATGTATCCAACCAATTATTCCTTATGAAAGAGCTTTCGGTGAGATCATAGTGTATCTGTTACAGATAAATATATTTGCTATGCAGCTGAGTCTCCTAGGAAATCTTAGCTTTCTGTTCCTGTTTTCCAGACGGTAAGCTTTCAGAGGCAGAAACCGTCTTAATACCTGTGTCTTATACAGTGCTGAGAAGATTGTCAGTGCTTGCCAACTGACTAAAATTACAGAAGCACTCAAACAAGAGATATGCAACTTATACTGTTACCGATATTAGTATTTGAACCTATTAGGATATTAAATTGACATGCAGCCACAATATTTCTTACACAGCTAAACTTTCTGAGCACTAAACTCACAAATACAATGCAGCTGCTTTGAAAATTCTAACATGACAAACATACAAATGTTTAAATGTATCCTTTAAACAAGAGGAAACAAAACCCTGCAATATTCTACACTAATAATCACAGTTCGTAATAGTGTTACCACTAAACCAAATCCTGCTTTCTTTACTTAGTTGAAACTCCCATTGAGTTCAACAGGTTCTCTTCAGCATCCTTTTCAGTGATTTAACATGAGCGAATGAATGCTGGATAGAGATGCTGAAATCAATCAAGTTTTAACTGAGAAATAACTGCAGGATTTTACCGCGTTTTGGACAATTCCATTAGGATACTGCCATATATGTTACATAAGAGGTACCGCTGGTATAACTCATGCCACTTTGTCTGCGTGACAGCTATTTTTGAAAAAGCTCAATGTGAAGGTTACAATTTTGAGCCTGCAAAAGCTGGAATAGATTTTGGAATTTACTCAGACAAGTTCTCCCACCCTTCATTGTGTTTGGGAAGCTGTCACTAATAAGTAATGATCTAGAAAGGGAAAGAAGAGTGACTCTCTTGCAGCCGGTATAATGAAGCCTAAATATACCTTGAGTTTAGTGAGCAAAGTTCACAGTTTGCAGTGAAAGGTCACCAGGAATTCAGGCATTCTTGGTGGTGAGTCTTTGTTCTCTATACAAATTAAGAATGTAAGGAAGCTACATAGACACAGTTTCCTAAACGCTAAACTTGATATCTCTACTCAGTCTAAAAGAACATGAGAAAAATCCGAGTTTGGCATGCAAAACTTACTTGAGGATATTCCACTATTAAATGCCATATGAAAAATACTGAGGAAGCTGGGGCAGGATAAAGCATGAAGTTTTCCTTTATACAAATGGGGCTTGCCCTATTTCAGTTAATGCAAGCTGCCTGCACTTTTACTGTTGTAAACACTGCACTTGCGGCAGGGGTGGGGAGGGTACCAAAATGTTCACTGCCCACAGGTAATATTTCTCTTGCCCCCTATAATGACTAGCCCTGCTAAAATGTCAAATACTTGTATACGACATTCCTGCCACACACTGTTTGAACTGAAATGAGGAGATTTTCTTGTCTCCTGTGGGGTTCATTCTCCTCACTGCAGGTTATTTCACCGTCTCCTCTAGGAGTGGTTTAGCTCTGCTTCATAAAGCACCGAAAATGAGCTATTTTTTGCTTTTGGAATCTACCAGATTTTCACCAAATGGAATGAGGGATATATCTTCAGAACTTCCTAGAAAAGTCTTTGTCCTTTTAGGAATTATGAAATACAATGCTGCTGGATACATTATTTCAGGACCACTGAAGCAGTAGTCCCAGAGACAACAATAAGATACTTCCAGATAAGCCATCTCTGAGGATGGGCTTGCCCTGGAACTGAGTTGCAACACTCAGATGCCTCCAAAGTTTTTACTAGGGCAAATAATAAAGATAAGAGATGGTAGGTGCCTGGTGTAAGCTGAATCTTTGTGAGGGGGATCATTTCATCTTATGAAGAGCCTTGCCCTTCATGTTTCTATTCTCACATATTTTCATACACATCATAACTTTTGTCTATCTAAAAATGAACATACAGTTGTAGCATGATGTAGACTGTCAACATTACACTTAAGGCCAGATTTTCAAATTTATTCAAGTGCCTAAAGATGTAGACAGGTGCCTCGCTTGCTTAGGCACATATAAAAATCCCAGGAGGCACCTAACTCCCAATGGTGCTTTTGAAAATCCCAGGAGGCACCTATTTGCAGCTTTAGGTATCTGCATTCCTTTGAAAATCTGGTCCTTAGTGCTCAGTCAGAGGGAGGAGCTGTGTATTTGTGTGCTACTGCTCTAGTGTGCGGGAAATTGAAACAGAAGGAAAATTGAGTATGTTTAAAGAGGTTTTCATGAGGAAAAGCTAAATCTCTCTTTTTCTGACTTGGTTACTCTTCATCTGTAGCACATCCCCTTGTCTTGCTTTGGCTCTAGGTGAATACAGACCAGGGAGAAGATTTATTTATTGCTCCAACTCACTCCAGTCTAAGCCATTAGAACTGCCAAAAGGATGGAGAAAGCAAAGGGCAGCTGTAGAAGCTATTTTTCAATTACATGTCATGGTTTCTAGATGCCCTGGTTCCATTTATTCCACCAATGGTTACTAACTCCAAACCCTCACTGGAGAGATTTCCCCAACAGCCTCAGTCCAGAGTACCAGGTATTAATTAGAGAGAGAGAGAGAGACAGACAGACACACACACACACACACACACAGACAGATATTTGGGTCTGTATCAGGATTAAGTTGGGCTCAGGTCTGTGTCCAAATTGTGCCAGGCAGCATGGTGACTGCCCAGCTATGGTCGCTCAGAGGAATGGGACTACCACAGCAGCAGCAGCAGCTCTTTCTTAGTTTGGGGTTCTTGCTGCAAGGAACAAAAAAGAGTCTATCCAGGCCCTCAGGAAATTTCCAGTCAGAAATAAACTGGGATCAAAATAGTCCATGAACTGGGTCATGCTGCACTTTGGGGAGGTACAATCATCTGTTTGTCAAAAGGAATGGTAAACAGAAAAAAGCCCTGTGTGGGATAAAATAATCAGGAAAAATAATCCCTTTGTGACTTATCTGGCACTTGACTCTCTCCCCCTGCTCTCTCTCACTGTAGCTAGGACCAAGTGTCTGCTCAGACTGGCCCTAGACCACAGTACTTAGCTGCCCACTTACTCATTAATGGTGTACAGATAAGGACAGAAACTCTCTCCAGGTATTCCTGTCTTAACAGTCCCTTTTCCTGTTATTTCCCCTTTCTCCTCACTCTTTAGCTAGATAGGGAGGACCTTGCCTCTAGGTTTAACAGCAGAGTAACCTGAACTAAAATACATGTTGTTATGGAGCAGAACATGTCTCAGAGATCAGGATAGTGTGTAACCTTGCCAAGGTAGGAGAGGGTAGGGAGCGTACACACTCTCCTTACAGGATGTGAGGTCAAATCAGGGCTCATACGCAACAAAACCAAAAGTCTCAAGCTTTCCATCACTTGGGGGTTTAAATCTTATAAGGACAAATGCTTTTCTGAGGCATGACTCAATGTGGATAGGAACTGGATTGACAGATTTCAATTAATCCGTTCTGCCCTAAGTTTGAAAGGGTTAAATTTCACAGGTTAGGCTTTGGGTACGTCTACACTACACAATTAATCCGAATTTAGCTAATTCGAATTTGGTAAACCGGTTGTATTAATTCGATTGTATGCGGCCACACTAAGCAAATTAATTCGGTGGTGTGCGTCCATGTACTGGGGCTAGCGTCGATTTCTGGAGCGTTGCACTGTGGGTAGCTATCCCATAGCTATCCCATAGTTCCCGGAGTCTCCCCTGCCCATTGGAATTCTGGGTTGAGATCCCAGTGCCTGATGGGACCAAAACATTGTCGCAGGTGGTTCTGGGTACAGCCTCACCCCTCCCTCCCTCCCCCCCTCCCTGCATGAAAGCAACGGACGGCAGACAACCATTTCGCGCCTTTTTTCCTGGCTGAACGCAGCAGACTCCATACCACGGCAAGCATGGAGCCCACTCAGCTCAAGACAGCAGTCATGAACATTGTAAATACCTCGCGCCTTATCGTACAGTTTGAGCCATCTCTAGCAAGAAGCAGAGAAAGATGTGTGGGTTAGACCATGCTCTGAGCAACAGTGGCTCACAGCTACTGTGGTCTACAATTTTGATTTCCAACTTGATTGAAACATGACCACTTCTGAAAAAAATTATGTCTTGCCATTTTGCCTAAACAAAATAGACTGAGCAAAACAAAACAGATGTTAAAAATAAATGAAACTGGGGAAAAAAGGAAGAGAGGAGCATTGTTAATGCAGAAGTCCAGTGGGGCCTGCTCTGTTCACTTCCACAGATTAAAAATGTCTGCAACAAACTATGGAGCAGACTGAAATATTTGTTTCTTAAACCGTATTCAGGGTCAAAGATTTCTGCTATCAAAGGGATGCTAAGTTTTCAAGATACAACTATCTTGTCATCACGGGAGTTACTGCTTCTGCCTCCCACAATCTATCATGTTGCAATTGTGCCCCAACAAATGTTAGGAAGAAAATTAGTATCACCAGTACACTTGCCATAACTAGATATAAAATATTTCCCATGTTAGTTAAAAATCTGACATTGGTGTATTTGAATAGATCACTGGTGCCACCTAGTGGCTAGTTCAGTTAACCTCTTGTGTATTTCCAACAGCAATCCCAGGAGAATATAATTTTTTTCATTAGAACCATTCAAACACAGACAAGGTGGGTGAGGATAATATCTTTGATTGGACCAACTTCTGTTGATGAGAGACAAGCTTTCCAGTTTACATACAGCAGCTCTTCTTTAGGCCTGAGAAACGACTCCTGCCATCACAGCAAAAGGGATTGGTTCCTGGACTGGTGTTTCTGTGGTGTGGTGTGTAGTTGCTGGTGAGTATTTGCTTCAGGTTGGGGGATTGTCTGTAAGCGAGGACTGGCCTGCTTCCATCCAAGACACATCACACGATCCATTGTCTACAGCCAAGCCCTAAGATACAACCGAATTTGCTCTAACCCCTCAGACAGAGACAAACACCTACAAGATCTTTATCAAGCATTCGTAAAACTACAATACCCACCTGGGGAAGTGAGGAAACAGATTGACAGAGCAAGACGGGTACCCAGAAATCACCTACTACAGGACAGGCCCAACAAGGACAATAACAGAACACCACTGGCCATCACATACAGCCCCCAGCTAAAACCTCTCCAGCGCATTATCCACGATCTACAACCTATCCTGGAAAATGATCCCTCACTCTCACAGACCTTGGGAGGCAGGCCAGTCCTCGCTTACAGACAACCCCCCAACCTGAAGCAAATACTCACCAGCAACTACACACCACACCACAGAAACACCAACCCAGGAACCAATCCCTGTAGCAAACCTCGTTGCCTACTCTGTCCCCATATCTACTCTGGCGACACCATCAGAGGACCCAACCACATCAGCCACACCATCAAGGGCTCATTCACCTGCACATCCACTAATGTTATATATGCCATCATGTGCCAGCAATGCCCCTCTGCCACGTACATTGGCCAAACCGGACAGTCCCTCCGCAAAAGAATAAATGGACACAAATCGGACATCAGGAATGGTAACATACATAAGCCAGTAAGTGAACACTTCAATCTCCCTGGTCATTCTATTACAGATTTAAAAGTCACTATCATTGAACAAAAAAACTTCAGAAACAGACTTCAAAGAGAAACAGCAGAACTAAAATTCATTTGCATATTTAACACCATTAATCTGGGCTTGAATAGGGACTGGGAGTGGCTGGCTCATTACAGAAGCAGCTTTTCCTCTCCTGGAATTGACACCTCCTCATCTATTATTGGGAGTGGACTACATCCACCCTGATTGAATTGGCCCTGTCAACACTGGTTCTCCACTTGCGAAGTAACTCCCTGCTCTCCATGTGTCAGTATATAATGACTGCCTGTAACTTTCACTCTATGCATCCAAAGAAGTGAGGTTTTTACCCACGAAAGCTTATGCCCAAATAAATCTGTTAGTCTTTAAGGTGCCACCAGACTCCTTGTTGTTTTTGTAAACTACAGAGCGGCAGTACAGCTAATCCACAGCCAATACAGCAGCCTCACAGCCCTATAACGCAGGAGACTGGCCACTCTCCGGAAGGGCAGGGGTGGAGAGGAAAGAAATAACATTGTATTGCTGTAGCCACAGAGACTGCAGAATCCATTCTCCAGCCTCCTGCATGCTGGAGCGCAGCAAACCTACTTGCAGCAGAATGTCAGTGTGTGCAAAAGATGTGGCCTCCCTGCGCATTGTAGCCAAATCCCATCTCCCACCCTTTTCCACAGCAGAATTGAACTTGTTACTGTAGGTCAGGCTCTTCTGTGTTTAAAAATAAAGTTTAACTCACTCCCCCAAAGACCATTTCACACATTTTTGAAAAGGAACAGTGGAATAATTCCCGCCAGACAAATCTGAGTTGTGATGGAAGCCTCATCCCTTGAAACATTTAAATCCAGACTGGCCACCACACTTAAAAAAAAAAAAAAAAAAAAAGTACCATAGGGAACAATCCAGAATTGTTCCCCAAATGGATGGGCTAGATAACGTCAAACAATGGGCCCGATCAGCCTTTCAGTTACACCATTAAGAACCATTAGGAAAGGGATAGATAATAAAACAGAAAATATCATAGTGCCACTACATAAATCCATGGTACACCCGCATCTTGAATACCGCGTGCAGTTCTTGACACCCGCTCAAAAAAAGTTATATTAGAATTGGAAAAGGGACAGAAAAGGGCAACAAAAATGATTAGGGGTATGGAACAGCTGCCATATGAGGAGAGATTAAAAGACTCTGGGCTTGTCTACACTTACAGTGCTGCAGCGGCACAACGACACTGGTGCAGCTACATGGCTGTGGTGCTTATTTAAAACACTACGCCGACAGGAGAGCTTCTCCCATTGGCACAGGAACTCCACCTTCACACGAGGCAGCAGCTAGGTTAACAGGAGAAGCTCTCCCATCGACATAGCGTTGTCTACAGAGAGTTCGGTCGGTATAACTGTGTCGCTCAGGGGTATGGATTTTCCATACCCATGAGCGACAGTTATACCAACATAAGTTTGTAGTGTAGACGTGGGCTGAGACTGTTCATCTTAGAAAAGAGACGACTAAGGGGAGATATGATACACATCTAGAAAATCGTGAATGGTGTGAAGAAAGTGAATAGGGAAGTGTTATTTCACAGAACACAAGAATTAAGGGTCACCGGATGAAATTAATAAGCAGCAGGTTTAAAACAAACAAAAGGAAATATTTCTTCACACGACGCACAGTCAACTCATGGAACTTGTTTGCCGGGGGATGTTGTGAAGGGTAAAAGTATAACGAGGTTCAGAAAAGAGGTGGATAGGTTCACGGAGGATAGGTCCATCAATATCTATTATCCAAAATAGTCAGGGATGCAACCACATGCTCTGGGTGTCCCTAAGCCTCTGACTACCAGAAGCTGGTACTGGACTGAATGGCTCACTCGATAATTGCCCTGTTCTATTTATTCCCTCTGAAGCATCTGGCACTGGCCACTGTTGGAAGACAAGACATTGCATGGACCATTGGTCTGACACAGTATGGCCATTCTTATGTTCCTACCAGTTTTTACACATAGTTCCATTGACATCAATAGAGTTTCTTTTCATTTACACCACTCAGACAAGAATCAGACTCT
Source organism: Terrapene triunguis (assembly GCF_002925995.2). NCBI lineage: Eukaryota > Metazoa > Chordata > Testudines > Emydidae > Terrapene > Terrapene triunguis. Next base: position 1,159,989 of record NW_020664909.1, on the reverse strand, counting down.
ATAGCTATTTTCTGACTCTGACTTATAGGAGTTGAGATCCTGGTGAAATTTCACTATTACTACTTTACTTTTATTTTTTTCTTCTAATAGAACTGCACATTTTTCTAGGAATTGACTGTTTCTGGAAAGAAAAAGAAAAGAAAAAAAAAAAGATCCTGATTGGCACATTTCTACTGAAAAAGGACAAGAAGTTGTTCTGGTGGTTTTTAAATTGGAGTTAAGAGGTGTCTTATACAAGCCTTTCAATGCTAAGCCAAGTTGAGGTTGCTCCAACACACACAATACTGATCCAATTCAGGATTAACTGTAATGTCAGGACAAAGAAATGCATCACATTAGTTGTGAAGTATTATTCCATCTTTTCACAGTGTCCTAGACTGGGAAGTCAAACAGTCATGAGGATTACAAAGCAATATTGTTATTAAAGGGGTGGGAGTGTGATTATATTGGAGTTTAAACTAAGTTGATAGAGTAGTTTTCTGTCAGCCCTAGCACCAAGAATAGAAAAAGCAATATAGTATCTAATTACCATAATGGACACCAGTTTCTTATTTGAATGAATGAAGTATCTGAATAAAGTGGAATAAATGATGCAAGCACATGGTTTTAGATATTACGATATACACAGAGAGACCAAATCCAAACAGTAGAGTAAATACAGTACCTAGCATGAGAAAAATCAGATCCAATATAGGTTTCCCTAAAGACAGATCCATCTGATTTTATTTAGACAACCTGCATGGGGGACTTTACAGTTCTCATTCCCTTCCAGGCTTCATAAATATTGTTTGTTTGAAGTGCTCATCTTCCTAACAAATGTATTTTAGTCTCTTGTGTTTTCATAAACCTGAGAAGAACCGGAGTGAAAATGCCTAGTCAACAAGATTGATTGGGTTTTTGCTCAGTGTGCGTTTTTGCTTAAAAGGCTGGAAGTTCATGGGGACTTTGTCATCTATGGAAGGTCTCAACTGAGAAATCTAAGAGAGGAAACACGGCATTTTGAGGTGTTTATTACTCACACCAGTTTCTCTTCTCTGTATAATAATTAAGGCTAAGTTTTTGTCATGGATATTTTTAGTAAAAAAGTCACGGACAGGTCACGGGCAATAATGAAAAATTCACAGAAGTCTGTGACCTGTCCGTGATTTTTACTAAAAATACCCATGATAAAATGGGTAGCCTGGGCGGCGGGGGGAGGGAGGAGGAAACGGGGGGGCTGGGAGCTCCAAGGTCCCCCTCCGCTGGTGGCTCCAAGCTGCTGGGATCCCTCCTGCTGCCCGCGGTGGCTAGGAGTAGCAGAGGTCCCTCTTGCTGCCGGGTCCCCCCTGCTGCCCACGGTGGCCGCGAGCAGTGGCGGGAAGCTGCGCGGCTCCCCACTGCCACCTGTGGTGGCAATGCGCCTTCCAGCCTCTGCTGACGGCAGGAGCCCCTGCAGCTCCCAGCTGGTCCTGGTTGAAGTCATGGAGGTCTTTGGAAGTCACTGATTCCGTGACCTCCATGACTAAATTACAACCTTAATAATAAAACAGTCTCCATGGTCAGGAGCATGGTAGAGATAGAAAAGACAGATTAGATACCTAAGTACTTGTATGGCCCCTACAACCATAGTATCAGAGTACCTCACAATCTGTAATGTTTTTATCCTCAACTCCCCGCTGAGATAGGGCAGTGCTATTTCTCCCTCAGTTCTCCATCTGCAAAATGGGGGTGAGAGAGAGAGAGAGAGAGAGTGTGTGTGTGTAAGTGACTTGTGCAAAAAGTCATCAAGGGAGTCTGTGACAGAGTGAAGAGGTGAATCTAGGTTTCCCAAGTCCTAGGCTAGTACCCTGACTAGTCTTTCCTCACAACAGATAAAAGCAAGCACCTAAAAGTACTGCCAGGCAGGCCCTGCAATATATCTGACAATATATCTGTTGAGAAACCCGCAATTTTTTTTTCCCTAGGGAGTTGCAAAGTGGGTTTAGTACTGACCCAATTTTCATGGTCTTTGGGAAAGGGATGGCAGGGCAGCCTCTCTTCCTGAGTCTCAAGGAGGAGCATGACGTCATTCGCAGGGAAGTACAGGCCCCATGAGCCTTTGACTGTGAGGTCCTGTAATTGAATGGTACGGCTCATCTGTTGTCCTTCCCTGTTAAGCAAGAATTTGAGCCCTAGACAAAGCTGCTGAAATTTTGCCTACTCCTAGTGGCAGGATGTAGGAGAGGTGGGTGTAACCAGAGCAGAAGGAACTAGAGACAAAGGTCTTGCAGGCAAATCATTCAGATTTAGGAGCGCACTCGGATAATAAAAACAGAACATAATCCTCAGCCTGAGTTATCAATAGCCCAGGCCCCAGGAAGGAGGTAAGTCTGACCATATACACTCTATCTGGAGCAGGAGAGGTATGCAGGAGATCAGGCAGCCTGACTAAGAAGAAACATCAAATAAGTTCCAGCTGACATTGTACCTCCTCAACTGCGTTCTTAGCTATGCACGATAGTCTAGAACAGAGAAGTAAAAAAATTAATCTCAAATTGCATGCTATGTTTTTCATTGCATCACTAGTGTGACTGTATCTTGCTGGATCCTTGAAGCTAGAATGGTTAATCCATTGTTTAACTTGTCACTGATAGAGCGTTCACAGATGTTTGATAAAATCCTCCTGTGGTACTTTCTTGAGGTCTCACTCTGTGCTTAGGGATTCAGTGGCAAGTCAACCAGTTGTCTTCTCTCCTCTCAGAGGCAGTGTCCCGAGCACAAGGCTAAACTACATTTCACTCATAGGCCAATGTGTGACTGGGCCACAGTCTTATTCTCTCGTCCATCCCTCCCCCCCTCCATCTCCAAAAACACTAGTGAAGAGAATGAAGACTAGTGAAGTCTTAAGAGAATGGAGAGCTAGCAACATTTGTGGCATTTCAGTTCAGAGAGCTGTATCTGAATTCAGAGATAGCAGCTGTTGAAGTTTAGATTATATCTCAAGTAACGAGCTTCAGCTTTTCTGGGTCTGGATGCTGTCACCTCCGCCCATTTCTAATGTGTGCACTCTGGCAGGGGGCAGTCAGGCAAAGTCATAAATGTACATTTTAAAGCTTAGTAACCTTCAAAGGAGAAGGCTGTGCTCGGTTTCTCTTGACGCTCAACTACACAGTATCAACATGAAAAGAACATGGCACCAAAGATGCTTCTTTCCAAATGCATTCACTTCAGGGCCCGTTTAATTGACTAAAAGTACATTACCAAAAGTAAAGGCTCCAAATGATGGTTAAAATTTAAGCCTCTTGTGATGAGTTTAACACAAAACACATTTAGAACACTGAGTCCTGCCGTGTCTTCTCGCACCACTCTTTGCGGCTGGGTAAAGATCAAGCACAATAAAGCATATAGCCAAACCCCACAATGTACACGATTGCTTTGGTTAAATTATAAAAAGGGCTCAATTCTAGCTTATCCACGTCATGTTATCTGGTGAAACTGATGATATAATTATTAAACTGCTCAAAATACCAAAGCCATGTGTGTCTGCTTATTTGTATTACTGTGTAAATGGGAAAAAAGTATAACAGTGTTAGAGAATAAAACTGAATAAGCTTCCTATGTACTGGTGGAGCTCTGCAGCCCCCTCATTTCCTCATCCAAAGGGCAAGAGAAATTCCAAAGCACAAATACTCTGAGATTTATAGGCCTGATTGCAGAGCTGACACTTGGCCAGCAGAGCTCCTTAGCAGGCCAAAAGAGAAGTAGTCTTTTCCTCAGGTATGAAGTGGGTTGGCCGATAGCATTGACTGAGATGCGGTGAAGATATGAACAGAACTTTTACATTCCCACTTCCAGCTAAAAAGTCCTTTGAAGTATGATCAATTGATTTCTTGAATGCTTAAAACAAGCAAACTTCTGCAGAAAATGGGATCCATATGCATGTTTTCTCATGAGTTCCTTAGAAAACAATAGTCAAAACTTAGATGTGCATATGTGCTTTTAATGTAATAGTCTGGCTATTTTATAGATTCTGCCACCACCCCACCCCTCAAGAATGGATATTCGTACAGAGGACCAAAACTTGGCCCTACTGAAGTCAATGGGATTTTTAATCACTAATTTCAACAGAACAAAGAAGTGGCTCTTTGAAGGCTGAGATTCACTCCAGCGGGCCAGTGGTATTTGGGTGGTGCATAGGAGTTGTGTTGGTCTTCCATATAGGGATGAATTTCACCCCAAGTTAACTAAGTTGTGGATAAATTTTGAATTAACACCAGAGGTAGAAATTGGATCAGATCCAGTAAGACTCAAGCCAAACCTTCACTCAAAAGGGGCCATTTCCATAATTATTTTGTTTCTTGACTCCCAGAGAACAAATGAGAGCCTTCCATTTTGGCCCTCAATGATATTGGCAAACAAGTGTTTTAAGGCTATACCCACTACCATATCAATTCCCCCCATGTCTATTTCTGGTGCTGTATTCTACCTGAACTTTGCTGAGAGAATTTCCAGAGCTAGATGGTGACAGGAGGCTTCAGCGAATGTTAAACTTAGTTGAAAATTTTGGTCTATCTTTCTCCAGCCAAATGTCTGGAATGAGCCAAGAAAAAGTAGCCAGGAAAACTCTACAACAACATTGTGTTAATCAATTTTGCATGCCCAAGATAAAACACACATGAATAAAACCCATGTATATACCATGTGTCTTTTCTTCTGTAACATAAGTGACTTTCAGGTGAAAATATTTTATGACTACAATGTCAATACTACATTGACCCAGTGTTGTTTAATACTGGGAGGAAAAATAGCCCAGAAATCTCAAGTTACCCTGGATGACTTGGCATACTCTCTTTTGAGGATTAAGATCATTTATTTCACATAGTCATATTTCATCATGATGAGGGTTTCATTCCAACCCAAATACATTGCAACACCTCACCACCATTTTTGCTAAATATCAAAAAGTAAATAATTTTCAACTGACTGCTATTGAGAGTCTTTGCATCAGGAAAGAAACTAAATAAAAGCTAAAAGGGTTAAAAAAAAAAAAAAAAAAAGACAAGATGCAGCTTTTTGTCATAAAGAGCAAAGTGGTGAAATGGGAAGAAACACAAGGACAGGAGTGCACCGGGGTACAATGAAAACAACTCTAGAAGGTTGATTTGGGATGCTGAAGTACAGTGGGTGTAATATTTTTTTTTTTATAATTATATAAGTTGATCTGAAATTATATAAGTGTCTTCAAGCAAACCTCCATCCTGGTTGTTCTTACGAATAAGTTGTGTAGTTAGCCAGTCTGATGTGACAGATGCTGACTGAGGCCCTGTCTTATTCCTAAACTCCCTCTTTTGTCCTCTCCCCATTAGTGTCTTATGGCTAGTTTAGCCTCATTATTACTATCATAGGACCCACCAGTCCCAACTGAGCTCCAGGTGCCCTTGTTCAAACACATAGTAAGAGAGTGTCCCTGCCCCAAAGACTTGTCTGAATAGATGAGACACAAAGCTGTCTGCAACTGCAAAATATGATGTTTTTAAACTCTCTCTCTCTCTCGTATTATGATTACGATGCTGACCTTTTTTCAATTAGTTTATAGGTAGATAGAGGAATTGTTTATTATCAATATTAATCTAATAATAATAATTTAATCTAATCCTCCAAATCTAAATTATGGAGCATAGTGGCACTGCCCCAGGCCAGAACTTTGTATTTTTCTCCTAATGCAACACTTTAAAAAATAAAATAAATAACACGCTCCTAGAGGGATATTGCATTTGTTTAAATAAGACAACTGAAAACAATCATGAGTTTGCCTCATTTCCGCTCTTAAATGTTGCCTTTTTGATGCCCTACTGGTATAGGTTGATGTTTACTGCATCCAGTTTAGCAACAACCTACATTGGGAACAATATTACTAGCCATACACATGGACTGCGTACAATCCCACAGACGATGAAGGTTCTCAGTTGTTGGCCAAAGCAGTCACTCTTAGCTTAAGCCAGTGAGCAGAAAAGTGAAATTACAGCTTGATTCTAAGCAGAGAGCTGTTAAAGCTCTGCAATCTCAGTTAATTCCTCTACACTATCTTTCTCTCAATTCTTAAACGTAATTTTTTGTTGGCACATCTTCCTTTGGACTGAAATTCAGCCTTTGTTCAGGGCCAGTACAAGACTGCTGAAGTCCCTTTTAAGCCTTCTGAGAGGCCCAAACCTGCAGATGCTTACAGTCACAATAAACTTTAGTCGTATCAGTTAACTTCAATGGGACTACGCACATGTAAAGTTACACATGTGTAAGTGTCCTAAAAGCCTGATTTTTCTCCTGTTGAAGTCAATTGGAATTTTGTCACAGGTTTCAATGGGAGTATGACAGGATCCTTAAAAAAAAAAAAAGGGGCGGGGGGAGATCAGGAAAATGTGGTCTATTGGGACAGTAAGTGTACCCTGTAACCTATCTGTTTCCTTAGCCTGGTAAAGTAGATCCTCTGTAACATTCATTAGGGATCCCTAGGATTGTCTCTGTGTTATGTTTGTACAGCGCCAGGGGCAGCTCCAGGCACCAGCGCAGCAAGCGCGTGCCTGGGGCGGCAAGCCGCGGGGGGCGGCCTGCCGGTTGCTGTGAGGGCGGCAGTGAGACAGCCTTCAGCGGCATGCCTGCGGGAGGTCTGCCGGTCCCACGGCTTTGGCGGCGGGTACGCCGAAGGCGCGGGACCGGCGGACCTCTTACAGGCATGCCCCCAAATCCGCGTTACCAGCGGACCTCCCGCAGACGTGCCGCCGAAGGCTGCCTGACTGCCATGCTTGGGGTGGCAAAATACATAGAGCCGCCCCTGTACAGCGCCTAGCACAATGGGGTCCTGGTCCATGACGAGGGCTCATAGGTGCTATAGTTATACCAACAAAAAACATATGAAGCCTGTTAATGTTTGAAGATTTGACTAAGTCTCTTTACCTAATTAATAAACTAGTCTCAACCCACATTGGGTGTCCCCCTGCAAAAGAAAACACTGGAGTTTCTTCCAAGGTTGAAGAACAATCAATGACTAGGACTTCTAAAGTGCTACAGTAACACACCTGTTAAATAAGACGATTAAATATTTCTCCTTGGGTGAAACACTTGCGCCTGACAGATTTTCTGTTGATTTGTTTAAGGCCTGCCCTAGCCACTATCTTCCGTCTTTGATGTTAAGCAGGAGTAGTGTAACTACAAAGATTTCAGGGATGAATGTAGCCTCAAATGACTAAGTGCATTAGCTGTACACCTCCGGAATTTATAAAGTCAGCCATTATTAAAGAGGCACAGAATGATGCAAATTAACACCAGTGAAAAAAATCAGTCAGATAGTTATGAAGAAGATTTAAGAACAATATTTGCTTCCGGACCTCATGAGAAAGTCTTTAAAATAATATCCGATGACAAAAGGAAAAATGCATCTCTCAGCTGATAGACAATGGGGCATGGAGTCTTTTAGGAAACATTTCACAACTAACAAATTGTCAGATCATTGGGGCAGGGATAATTTTTTGTTCTGTGTTTGTACAGCACCTAGCACAATGGGGCTAGATGACTAGGGCTCCTAGGTGCTATGGTAATAAAAAAGAAAATAAACGCTAATAAATGCTGTTCCTTCTCGTTAATCAGTCGAGTGCATACTAAAGAAATGGTTCTCATTCAATGCTACGCCAAATAGAAATACAAACCTCAGGCGGTATTTCCAGAAGGGGTCTATACGGCAGGAGCGGGGAGACATGATAAAGGAGTGCAATGGTGATATATTTGATGATGTATCAAAATGAATGTAATTCAGCAATGGTGACATTATAGAAATTATACAGCTATTCCATTGATGGGGTCCACACACAAGGAGCCAGATCTTCATGGGATGTCAATTGACATAAACCACTGACTTTCAATTTACACCAGCTGTTGATCTGGTACATAGATTAGCTAGATTAAATGAGGTCTCGAAGCATTTGTTAAAATTTAGTTTTGAAACAAAAAACCCTAGACAAATATGCAGCATAAATTAAGACATTAATTTATTTGGAGAAAGATAGCGTGGAAAATAATATCTACTCTGTTCAGAATTAAGAAAGCTAGCTCATCTGCATTTAACAATGTTCTGTAAAAAGAAGAGGACATCCTACCATGGTTAAAGTGAACAAACAACAAAATGCCACAAAAAGGAATTAAAATGTAAAAATAAAAAACCCAACAAAATGATGAGAAATAGGTTTAAACCTCCCTACTCTATTTTCCATCTGGAGGGGCTGCTAAAGCATGTTTTGTCTTCTGAATTGAGACACTTCCTTCTAATATTTGACTTAAAGTAGAGAAAGTGTGCACAAGGCAGGAGTCTTCCTTTCCAATGGAAATATCCTTCCAATAAAAATTGTCTGAAAGACGAGAGGTACTTTCAAGAAAAATATTTTACAGACTTTTTATTTTTTAAAACACTGTTTACGTATCTCTCGGCTGGGGACTTTGGGTTTCTGAGCAGTTGTAAAGTTAGAACATAAAGAAAAATAAGAGAGACAGAAGCTGCCTTTTTTGACAGAATCATCAAAGCACAGCAAATGGAAATACTGTAGGTGGCACCAATTCATCTCCAAGACCTTTTGCTTTTATTAAAAGAAAAGGTTGTAAAGCAGCAGGAAGGCAAGAAGTAAGAAAACACATTGTGTGCACCATCGAAGTGAGAAAATGAACAGACAGTACTATGTTTTGCCAGTTTCAGAAACTAGTGAGCGAGACAAAATTTTATGACAAGGGAGCGACCCATAACACCATGGGATTGTAATAGGGAGTCACAGAGAACAATAAATGGTTTCAACCTAAGATCACATAAAAGTACTTGAGAGTCCTGTTGGCTTTCTATTTGCTGCTTCTGGAGGACCCACCCCTGCCCCCAAATAATTGTTAAAGCAATACTGCCAAGTTTGAAAGGGCTAGATTAGATTTAACTGCTATGGGTACGTGTCTCTGCAGTCACTCCGAAACAAAGCCATGGGGGTGTGCAGCACAAAGAATAGTATTGTTTTCTTCCAGAGATTTTTTGATCTTGAGGCTTCTGGGTGTGGTGGCCTGGTTTGTCAAGTGTTAATTGCTCTTGACTGTTGACTCAGCCTTTAAACCTCTTCCAGCTATTAATTTCACCATTTAGGATCTCTGCAGAGGTCATCTGTCATCACATCACAAAATATTACACAAAATATTCTGATTCAATCAAGATTGGCTAAAAGTATATATATTTAAAGCAGTAAGAGGAGACATAGAAAATAGATTGTTGATGTTCCTTAGGTTCTTAAAATGAACAAATACAATCTAAAAACTTGGCTAGTTATGATTTACAGGACTCAGTATTGTTTTATGATGGTTTTCTTTTGATTATTTAATTTGTTCTTTTTACCCCCCTTTCCCTGCCCCCATATTTATTCACAGTGATTTTTGTGGTGGTGGATTTCTTGACTTTTGTATATTTTCCTTTGAATGTGAGGAGTAACAAACAACAATGAAAGTGTTTTCTAACTGGCTGTAGATGAATGCACCAACTGCTGCTTGCTGCATTTAGGCAGCTTGCCAGAACAACGGTTCTATGCTGATGCACAGGCAGACAGCACCACACTTTGAGCAATTGACGTATTTCAAGTTGATAGGTTTTTATATTTCTTTTCCCCTTGGGGGGGGGGGGGGGGAAACTCTCTCATTGAAGTCAAAGGCAGTAGTTTGAGGCAGGATTACACATTTAATGTCAAACCCAGTTTGCCATGACCTCTTCTTTCCCACCCAATATAAATTAAGGGCCTAATTCTGATGCCCTTCTGCTGGGTAAATTCTCATTGACATCAATAGGAGCTTTGTCTGGAAAAAAAATAAATGAAGTGGACCACCAATGGGATTTCCAATAACCAGTATGACCTCCCAAAGATGAAAATCCAGGGCTAAGCTTGCAAACCCCTTACTCATGTGAGTAGGTTTATTGTCTTTAGTGGAACTATTCATAGAAATAAGAGTTTGCAGGATGGGCTCCAACCCACAAAGTTCTCATCCTCTTTGGACTGAAAAGTCCATCACAAAACACCCATTGACTTCAACGAGAAAGGGATCGGGCCCCACCACAGATTGTTCCTCTTCAACTCTTTATTGATGAAAAATTAAAAATAGCCTGTCCAGGCTGTTATTTCACTGTGTCACAGACAGTGATTGCAAGTTAGAGTAAGCCAGTATAAAGCTAGTGTCAAACTGAATACCCCACAGAGATTCTCAGATTTAGCTGCATATTGTCTCTCTCAAACAAATATCTGTTGCAGGGAAGTCACATCTCAGTAGAAGACTGATGAAATTGAACACAGTTTCCATTCTAACAGTAAAGTCTCACCAGACAGACCACGTATAAATGGTTTCACATCACAAGTCCCACATGAATGAATTTCAGTACTTCCATGCATTCTTTACACAGCTAGGTTAAAGTAGTGGTGGTACCCCTGGGAGTACGCAGAGGCCTAGTTTTAGAACAGTCTACATAAAAAGCACGAGTGAAGCCAGTACAAACTAAAATGTCATACAGATTATAGAGCAGTATAAACAAGTCATTTACTATACACTGAACTGTAAGTACCATATTTATATTCCAGTTGATTTTATAATTATATGGTAAAAATGAGGAAGTGAGCAATTTTTCAGTAACAGCGTTCTGTGACACTTTTGTATGTTTATGTCTGATTTTGTTAGCAAGTAGTTTTTAAATTAGGTGAAACTTGGGGGTACGCAAGACAAATCAGATTCCTGAAAGGGGTACAGTAGTCTGGAAAGGTTGAGAGTCACGGGGTTAAAATGTTACTTTTTAATGGTAATTTAAGAAATGTAGTTGCTGGTACGTTATGTTTAGACCTGGGTCTCCAGTGATTACAGTAAATACCCAGAGGAACGGCCTTTTTTGTTTTCTCAGGAGAAAAAACACTATTGGGAAAGATTCTTACTTGAAGTTGGCCAGAAGCCTATCCTGGGCTCTCTATAAAGGGGACACTTAAAAAAAAAATTAAAGGGAACATGTGTGGTGCCACTTTAGAGTAGTCTCCCTTCATTTCTGGTTGCTTTATCGAGGATAGAGCAAGCAACTTATGGGACCTGTTGTATGCACTGTGGCTAACCTTGAGCTACCACAGTACATGCAGTGCAACAAGAGACTGAATCCTCCATTACAATGAACTGGCTCTGCTTGCCAGCCCTCCAGCCTTATTGAAGCTCTAAAGTGCATTAATGCTGTGAGAGGTTGTCACTGACTCACTGGGGCAATTTCCCCCCCGCATCTTCCATCAGACACTGATACAAGGGTTAAGGAAACTTTTTTTCTTTAGGTCAGCAGGGGTTCCCCAAGTCAAAGCACCCTCTCCTTTTCACTTGAGGCTTCTCAGAAGGAACCCACACACATTAGCGTAGGTATTTTGTATCACATCCAGCCCTGTGATATGACAGCAATTCAGGAGACTTGATTAGGAAGCCTGGTTGTGAGGTGAACTGATCACTTAGCTAACTACTCATCTGAGGCTTCATCAGATCATCTCAGAGTGAATCTATTTGGAGAATGGTCATCAAGTTGCTGGGAAGGGGGGGTAGGGGAGAGATGTTCACATATGTTGACTGCCAGCCTCTCCCCATGGGGTTTTCTCCCTCCTGCTCTCTACATTTGCGTTTTCTTGCTTTTTTACCTGCATTGTGACCATCTGCTTCTGCTGTTCATAAAGACTATGGAACCTTTAAAAATAAGCAGATGGAGATTTCTAAAAGTCTTTAGACACCTAGAGATGCAGATAGATGCCTGGTGGGATTTGCAGTGGCTGGGTGCCTAACTCCCATGGAAGTTGGTGCTCAGGCCCTTTTGAAAATCCCCTCTAAGCACCTTGTCTTTAGATGCCTAAATACCTTTAAAAAGCTGGCCCTCAGAGGCAGCAAGGATTGATACACAAGCTGCGCAACCCCAGGAGTAGTTTTGGAAGGCGCTGTGGTTCAGGGTAGGTCTACGCTGGAGCTGGAGGTGTAATTCCTGGCTCAGATAGACAATCATACCTCTGCTAGCTCTGGCCGAGCTTGTGTACTAAAAATAGAAGTGTCGCTGCAGCTGCCTGGGCAGCGGAATGGACTGGCCGTCCTATGTCCATACCCTATGGCTTCAGATAGAATTGCATTTGGGGCAGCTACACACACTGCAGCTGCTACATTGCTATTTCTAGCATGCGAGCTCAATCAGGGCTAGTGCAAATATGCCTATCCAAGTTAGGAATTACACTTCCAGCTCCAGTGCAGAGGTACTCTCAGAAGCACAGTTCCTTCCATCATTGCTTCCCTCTTTCTCTGGGAGAAGCAAGGGCCATAATTTGCTCCTGACCTGTACCAGCAGTAAATTACACCACCTTGCGCAGTGGCTCAGCTGTGCTGGCCAGTGGCTGGATGGAAAAAGCCACGGTTCTGCCCATTTCCTGTCCTTTCCCTAGCTATCTGCTGTAGATCCTAAGATCCAAGTAGCTCCCTCAGGGGCATTAGGAAATTCTTATTTCCCTCCATGGGAGCACAGTTCAAGTCACAATCTAGCCCTAAATAATTGCACAAAGAAACCCTGCAAACCCATCAAAGGCACCAGTCCTTGCCAAAACCAATAGATTAAAACAAATTTGAAGTTTCTAAGCCACACTGTTTTGGAGTTCCAATGAGCCAAAAAAAAATATATAAATATATATATATATTTAAAAAACCATTGTGTGAGATCACCTCATTTTTTGGAACCTTCTTATCTCCCATATGCCTTATCTGATTTGCCTCAGACTTTCCACCCTGGTATACTTTGTCTGTGAAATTGCAAGCGAATTGGATTAGGTTTGGAAAAGAAAAAAAAAAAAAAAAAAAAAAAAAAAAAAGTCTTAGGGTTGAGGGTTAAAAGTATTTTATTGTCCATACGGTCTACTCTTCATTTGCTATCCCTCTCACCTGCACACAGTAGTCACATCTTGTAAGAAAACCACAAAAGCAGTGCATTGCAAGAGAAAAATTAAACCTAAAGGAATTTTACCTACTATCCCCTCTCTCTCCATTTCCCAACAAGATGGTCATTTTTTGTTGTTGGCAAGGCTTCCATTTAACTACTCCGTTCTCCAAGCCCCCCATATTCCAATTTTTAATGTCAGTCACAAGTTAGCCAGTGCCTTCAAAGCCAGGGCATCACTTTGCTTTTTATACAGATAATATCTTTGGTTTGAGATGGAAGTGGGGAAAGCAGGACACAAAAGTTATGCTTAGTGAGAGGGACTTTCACCTTCCCATTGAGACAGGTTCCTCCCCCCATCTAGTTGTTGTCAAAGCTGTATGCTAATTACCACTAAGAATTAGTAAAGGAACCAAAAAGGGATATTGAAAATATAGTGGGGAAATCAAAAACAACAAAAATAAGGATTAGGGTCTCAGAGGTCATGGGTCCTGTTGAAGTCTCTGGGTGAATCTTTCTATTGATTTCATTGGGCTTTGGATCAGGTCCATGGAGTCCGATAGAAGTGGGGAAAAAGGTGTGTTGGGGGGAAGTAAACGTAATGACCCCGATGTGAATGGTGAGTAAATCAACCCCGGAGTTTCAGTACAAAACTCTACTACTCAAACTGAATAAATTATTTCACTAGTTTCAGCCGCAGTGGTCTGTTATCCTCTTGTGAACGAGTCATGGAAGGGGGATGAGACATACTTCGCCTGTATGTGCTGCATGTGTGTGTGGCGGGGGGTGGGTGGGAAGGATGAGAGGAGAAGGTGCAAGAGACATACCAACACTGAAATGGTGCATATTTTTTTTAATTTAAAAAAAGGAATAGGACATTAGTACATTGACCTACTGGGTGACTTTGAGCAAGTCACTTCAACTTTCTATGCCTCAGTTTCCCCACTTCTGAAAAGGAGAGGATACTTTAAAAAAAAAAATACACGGAGCTCTACAAATGACTACGCTATAAGAACACTGTTACTATGTGCACAGATACCAGCAACTTAGTATTGTGAGTTACCCAAAGCAGCACAAAGAATGCAAAAATAAGAAGATCTGCTGAAAATTAAACTAACAACTAATAAAAAGTTAGGGGTATTGCATCATTAAAGAAAAGAGAGCCACAGGCAGGATAGACTTGGTTTAGCTGCTGCCTACCTTTCTTGCTATACAATATCTGCCCATTCTTCCTTTGGAAAGGTTATCCAAAGAGGGCTTGACCCAACAACCCTTGATCCAATCCCAAAGTGAACAGAAAGATTTCCACTATCTTCAAAAAGAAGAGGCCATCTTTTGAAGAGGCCATCTTTCAAGGAAAAACCTTTTCATTAAGAAAACATGGAGCAACTCCCTTTCATTAGTTAGCTGCGCAAACTGTAGTTTTTCTGAGTTGTACAAAATTCATAACTAAAAATTGAAATTCTGCTTCTGATTTCATAAATGGTTGCTGTGCATATGGCTGAGATCCCACAAAACCAGGGATGATATTACACAAAGTAGATAAAAGAGAGACTTTTAATAAAATCCCATAAGAAAAAAAGTGAGGCAAAAACACTCTCTCTCAGCTGAAGGTTTTCCAAGGCTTTCCATGAGGTATCATGGAAGCTCAGCCACTGACTTCAGGGGTGCAAGATCACACCCTAAGGCCCCAACTCAGCAAAGCACTTAAATAAGTGCTAAAATCGCATTGAAGTCAATGGGACTTAAGCATGTGCTTAAATGTTTTGCTAAATAGGGATGGACAACTGAATTGGGGTTTTATATATTTAGTACCAGCAATTTAATCCTAATTTGATCATTCTTACATCCAAAATTACAAACTAAATTTACTGTTTATTTGGATAGCGCTGTGTCTTTGCTACATTGTGTTGGATACTGTAAGCAACTAGCTACATTTGAGATCTTAAAATTCCTAGGAGAGGGAGTGGGAGTTCAGAATCATTAAACAAATCCACCATATAGAGTATGTTTGCTAACATACTTTCCTTATTTTAATGATTTATTGAGTTCTTCTTTCTAACAATTCAATCCTCTTCAGTTACTTTCAAGTGTGACTTAGGATCATTCTTGGAAAGATTAATGGATATGCACTATGCAAAATTAAGAAAAACACAAGGGAAACACAAACAAATCTTCCTATTAAAGTGCATATGAAGCTGCTAAAAATGTTTTCACCAATGATGCAGAATCCAGAGCTCTTGCTACAGAATTTAGGTCCAGCTTGCTGCAGAGAACAAGGGGCTTTGGCTAAGATATAGGATTTCTGGTATGAAAATATTATTTGCATGTTTTTATGTGCAATAATTATCCCCTTTTCTTTACTTCTGCAGGTCATGGCTGCGCTGCTAGCCCCTGTGCAGCTGCTGGCAGTGGCTGTAACAGTTTACCTAGAGCTAGTGAGATCCAGTCAAGGGGGCGTCTATTATGGGATCAAGCAGCTGCCACCCCAAATCCCGCAATATCAGGCCCTTGGACAACAAGTACCTCACATGCCACTGGGCAAAGAAGGCATTCCAATGCAGCACATGGGCAAGGAGGTGCCACACATGCAATATGGAAAAGAATACCCTCATCTGCCTCAGTACATGAAAGAAATCCCCCAGCTGCCTATGCTCGGCAAGGAGATGGTGCCAAAAAAAGATAAAGGTAAACATAGAAAGTGAAACCACCTCCCACTCCTCTCAGATCTGCAGGGACCAACACTGGGTTAATATTTTAGGAACCATAATTAGTACCTAACTGCAGATAAATAATGGTCATAAGACATCACTGCCCATTGTTTCTGCAGCCAGGGGCTTACACAGCCTGGCACGCACCCTGAGTGGTTGGCCAGGTTCCTGCCATAGAAGAGCATGCTCGGGTACATTCCCAATGAATGTGGCCGAATCGGGGAGGGGCCAAGCACCAGCTCAAAGTGTCATTCACTCAGGTGTGGCCCAGCCACCCCTCCATCATGACAGGGGCAGCGGGGTGATGGGGGAGCAAATTTGAGTGAGTAGCATTGCAACCTGGCGCTCAGTGTGGCAGCAACCTCAGTCAGGTTTGGCCTGGCCACCCCAGCTGCCTAGTTTGCCTATAGCAAGAGCAGCCCAATAACCGCTTTCCCCACAAAGGTAGATGTAACCAAGGTCACACACTGCTAGGGGCCCCCTCGTGGCCAGACATAGCACAACAGCTCACTCGCTGGGCTAGCCCCGACAGTTACTCCAGCGCTGTGGCAGTTTCTCTGTCAGTAGCTCAGCCCTCTGGCTGGGTTCCCATATTAAGGGCACACCTCCCAGGGCCACAGTCCTCCGAACAGTCCCAAACAAATCTCTTTATCACAAACAAAAATCCTTCCACCTCTCTAGGGCACTTCTTTTGGGCCAATGGGGAACCCAGTCCCACCCTGTACTCTAGCTTCCAGCCCAGTGCCCTGTGCTGAACAACTAGGTCCACTCCTTTACCTGAGCTGCAGTTTTCTCTAGGCCACTTCCTATCCAGCCTTTTAAAGTCTCCTCTTGGTGATTCCATCTCTTCCCTGCTTAATCAGGGCCTCTCCCAGTCCTTCCTGCCTGGAGAGCTGGCCTTAATCCCTGGGCTTTCTGCCTAGCTCGCCCTCCAGAGCTTTTCCCAGCTAAGCTTTATCACCACTTAAGCCTGGCTCTCATTCTATTACTGCAGTCACCTTCTGCTCTTTATGGGGAAGTGCCTGATTCCCCTCAGGTGGAGTTCACTCTGTAATCAGGTTGGCTTATCCCCAGGCCCTCCAGCCCACAGGGCAAGCTATCCTGTCACAAGAGTTAATGGAGAAGGGCAGCCAATCAGCAGGGAATTTCTCTGTGGCCTGGTATCGTTTCCCTGCAGACCTATATAGAAAGGTCTGAAAACCTGCAGTCCACAGGGAAAACTTGTAGTATGGGTAGGTCTGCATCTGTAAAATGGAAGTAAAACTTATCTACTGCATAGAGTGTAAAAGCACTTAGTGTTTGTACAGTGCTTTGAAGATGTTAAGTGCTATATAAATGCTATGGGCTAGATCAGGGGTCAGCCAAACACTGCACGCAAGCCGATTTTGACTGGCACGCTGCTGCCTGCTGCAGTCCCGTCCCCCAGCCCCACTCAGCCCCCCCCCCGCCCACCGCTCTCCCCTGTGGGGGCAGGAGGCAGAAGCTTGGTCCTGCGGCAGCCAAGCTTCCCCCTCCCCTACTTCTTTCCCCAGTGTGGTGCCTTCCTGCCCCTCCTCCTCTCCTTCCCTGCGCCAATCAGCTGATGGCCCGGGGAGGGGGAGGAGTGGCAGCATCTTCGCTGCTCCGTAGAGGAGGCAGAGAAGAGGTAGGGTCGGGGCCTTGGGGAAGGGGGTGGAACAGGGCATATCCCTTCCATCCCCCTGCCGTGAGCCGCTCAGGACAGGGGGCTGGGAGCACCCCACAAGCTGAGCACCCCAGCCTTCTGCCCTGCACCCCCACACCCCACAGCCCTCTGCCCTGACCCCTGAACCCCCCCACACACCCAGCCTTCTGCCCTGCACCCCCACACACCCCCAGCCCTCTGCCCTGAACCCTGAACCCCCACACACACCCAGCCTTCTGCCCTGAACCCCCCGCACACCCCCAGCCCTCTGCCCTGACCCCTGAACACCCCCCCAGGTCTGGGGTCCTGGCTGCAGGCCCCGCTCAGCCCACTGCTGGCCTAGGTGAACAGAAACCCAGGCTGGCAGCGGGCTAAGCAGGCTGGCGGTGTAAGATTAGCATTTTAAATTAATTTTAAATGAAGCTTCTTAAACATTTTGAAAACGTTGTTTACTTTACATACAACAATAGTTTAGTTATATAATATAGACTTACCAGAGCGAGACCTTCTAAAAAACGTTAAAATGCATTACTGGCACGCAAAACCTTATATTAGAGTGAATAAATGAAGACTCGGCACATCACTTCTGAAAGGTTGCCTACCCCTGGGCTAGATTGTCCCTTGCTCTGTGTGCCTGTGCAGGGAATTAAGGGGGATTAAGAACTCCCTTTATGTTCCTACATGGGCTGTGCACATCCTGTTTCCCTCTTACCCACGCACATGAGTGAGTGGGGAGGGGGCAGAGCTTTGACGCCACCCTCCCCAAAGCACCAGCCAAAACAGCTGAGCAGATGCACAGGGTGTTATCGTTTGCTGCTGATATACGTCAACAAATCACTAATACCCAGCACCCACTTCTGAAACAAGGGAGAAGCAGGGCAGGAATTGTGCCTCCCAAAGGATCCTTCCCCGTGTTGCTACATATTTCCTCATACACAGGGCTGTGGCCAAGCTACAGTCTAGCCCCGACTAGTTTGATGCATTGAGCCAATACAGATTATTAAATTATTGTGTATCAAATCAGTTTAGATCTTTTAAAATGAAAGGGCACAACATTCAGAGACAGAAAAGAATGGGGATATGGGGCCATGAGAGGGAAAAATGGGTGATTTAGGGTTAATGGGGTAGAAAAGATTAAGAATGCCAGATTTAAGAATAATGCTGAAAATATCACACTGGTAAATACCTTTTTCTGGTTTTCATTGGTTAAGTTCAATTCTTAACATCTCACTATAAATTTTTGTATATAGCCGGCTGCCATCAGTGCTGAAATACATTGACTTACTAAAAATGCATAGACTTAAGAAGTCTCGCATAAAAGTGGCATAAAAGCGTGTTTGGCTATTTAGCTTGTTTTGCTTGTCAAACCAGGAAAAGCTATCCCAGGAAAAGAACTTTTTGGCTGGTATAAGCTGCATTTCCACTGGAAGAGATGTGTCAGGATAGTTACAATGGTATAGCTATACCAGCAAAACATTTAAGTGTAAACTAAGGCTAGGTCTACACTACCCGCCTGAATCGGCGGGTAGAAATCGATCTCTCGGGGATCGAATTATCGCGTCTCGTCGGGACGCGACAATCGATTCCCGAATCGACGCTCTTACTCCACCAGCGGAGGTGGGAGTAAGCGCCGTCGACAGGGAGCCGTGGAGGTCGATTTTGCCGCCGTCCTCACAGCGGGGTAAGTCGGCTCTGATACGTCGAATTCAGCTACGCTATTCGCGTATCTTAAATCGTATTTGCGTATCTTAAATCGACCCCCCCCCCGTAGTGAAGACCTGCCCTCAGTCATTGTAAGCCATCAACTAGAGGGGTGACATATTTATAACAAAATAAAGAACTACTCAAAATTTAAGGTTTTTTGCATTTCATCACAGACTTGAAAGTTGGCCCATATATGTGGAAAATTGACCTAAGGTGTGGATAGCTTTTACATAAAAATGAAGGGAAGATTTTGAGGGGAAAATTACTCATAGTTTAAGTGAAATAGTTAAGTGAAATTTGGGGTGCGTGAAATCATTCAGAACAATAGAAGTGCTATGCTTAATGCTAATCAACAACTGGGGCCATGAGGTGGTAGTACCTAGTGTATCTACCACAAATCCAAGTAATATCTAAACGAGACCAAGCTATTTAAACTGCATACATGATTTCCAATAAAGGTAAAATTATGGTTCATCTCTCTCTTTTCTTAAAAACAGAAATTCCATTAGCCAGTTTGAGAGGTGAGCAAGGTCTCCCTGGTGAGCCTGGACCAAGAGGGCCACCAGGGGCCCCAGGATTACCAGGTCATGGAGTGCCAGGAGCCAAAGGAAAACCAGGTCCACAAGGATATCCAGGAATAGGCAAACCAGGTATGCCTGGAATGCCTGGAAAACCAGGAGCAATGGGGCTCCCTGGGTCAAGAGGTGAGATGGGACCAAAGGGAGAGATTGGACCTATGGGAATACCAGGGCCACAGGGACCACCAGGGCCTCCTGGACTGCCTGGAATAGGAAAACCAGGTGTTCAAGGATTACCAGGACAACCAGGAGTAAAGGGTGAACCAGGAATGAAAGGACCACCAGGACTCCCGGGGCTTCAAGGGCCTAAAGGAGAAAAAGGCATTGGGATTCCAGGTTTACCAGGGTTAAAAGGTCCACCTGGGTTACCTGGCCCTCCAGGTCCAGTTGGACTCCCAGGGATAGGCAAACCAGGAATGATTGGGTTTCCAGGACCACAGGGACCTATAGGTAAACCGGGACTTCCAGGTGAACAAGGGCCACAAGGTCTTCTTGGGGCACCTGGGATTCAAGGTCCACCTGGCCTTCCAGGTGTTGGAAAACCAGGTCAAGATGGAATCCCAGGCCAGCCTGGATTCCCAGGTGGAAAGGGGGAACAAGGCTTGCCGGGTTTACCAGGGCCCCCGGGCCTACCAGGAATTGGGAAACCAGGATTTCCTGGGCCTAAAGGTGATCGTGGCATGGGTGGTTTCCCTGGAGCACTGGGGCCTAAAGGTGAGAAAGGGCACATGGGTCCTCCTGGCATGGGTGGGCCTCCCGGGGAGCCAGGTCAACCAGGATTACCAGGAGTAATGGGGCCATCTGGTGCTGTTGGTTTCCCAGGATCAAAAGGAGAAGGTGGACCTGTAGGGCCTCAAGGACCTATTGGTCCAAAAGGTGAGCCTGGCCTACAAGGTTTCCCAGGAAAGCCAGGTTTTCCTGGGGAAGTAGGACCCCCAGGTCTTAGAGGACTACCTGGTCCAATGGGACCAAAGGGAGAAGCTGGTCACAAAGGTTTGCCAGGCCTGCCTGGTATTCCTGGGCAATTAGGACCTAAAGGGGAACCTGGAATCCCCGGTGATCAAGGCCATCAAGGTCCATCTGGAATCCCAGGTATCGCAGGACCCAGTGGCCCAATCGGACCACCTGGACTTCCAGGACCTAAAGGAGAACCAGGTGTACCCGGTCCACCAGGCTTTCCAGGAGTAGGGAAACCTGGTGTTTCAGGGCTGCAAGGACCACCAGGAAAACCTGGGGCACTTGGTCCACCAGGCCAGCCGGGTCTCCAGGGTCCTCCAGGGCCTCCAGGTCCACCTGGTCCTCCAGTAATAATCCCACCCACCCCACCGGCCATTGGACAATATTTGCCAGAGATGGGGCCTGGCATCGATGGAGTGAAGACCCCACCTGGCTATATGGGCAAGAAAGGCAAGAATGGTGGCGCTGTCTACGAAATGCCTGCATTCACAGCAGAACTCACCACACCCTTCCCACGGGTAGGGGTGCCTGTGAAATTTGACAAGCTTCTCTACAATGGCAGGCAGAACTATAACCCACTGACTGGTATCTTCACCTGTGAGATCCCTGGGATTTACTACTTTGCCTACCACGTTCACTGTAAAGGGGCCAGCGTCTGGGTAGCTTTGTACAAGAACAATGAGCCACTGATGTATACATACGACGAATATAAAAAAGGTTTCCTGGACCAAGCTTCTGGAAGCACCGTCATTCAGCTGATGCCTGGAGACAAAGTTTATATTCAGATGCCATCTGAACAGGCAGCAGGACTCTATGCTGGGCAATATGTTCACTCATCTTTCTCAGGATATTTATTGTATCCTATGTAAAAACAAAAACAAAACAAAACAAACAAAACCCCCAGACAAAATCACAACTCTTTTCCTCTGCTTCAAACTTTTATACCATTGAAAGATGCATTTACTGACAGTTTTAGATCCCTCTTGTACAACAAATGAAACACAAAGTTTCACATTATGCACAGCTTGTTATAAAAATGGTGTGGTGAACATATTTAATGATGTGTATCAGGTTTGTAACAGTTGTTCTGTATCCAATGGGGACATATTAGCTGTACATTATATATTTCTGTGATACCATACTTACTTGGTTTCATTCACAATAATGCAGTATTAAGGGTCAAATCTTGCATACATCACTCACTCCTGTTGCCTATTTAACTGAACATTGATCTAAAGAGCGAGGTGAAAAGATAACTTAAACAGAATGTGTCAGCATGAAATGATCTGATTATATATATTTTATATATATATAAAGTTTGAATATTTTTTTTTTAAAAGCAGGTTTTATCTAAACCTGCACCATAAGCAAAGATTCTCTTAGCTGAAATCCTTATTTTCCCCACATACAGTATCACAGAACAGTTTCTTCTAATAAAACACTTAAGATGGAAAAGAATGTTAGCACAAGAGAATTTTAATTCACTGCTAGCTGAGGGCTTTATCCAAACAACCTTTGGAATCAAAAGGAAAATTGCCATCAACTTCAGGGGGCAATAGATCAACCCCTAATACCACAGCATTCAAGAAGCCTCCATATATATTTACAAAGCAGAAGGTAGACATGGTAGACCTGAGATATGGTTTTAGTCTAATGACTTTAGATATGTTATGCCAAATTATTAAAATAATGTAGCAGTTTGGCCAATGAAAGTCAGTGCAGTATAAAGACACGCACTTTCCCATACCTTTGCTAAGAAACTGCATTCTGTTTGGCTTTTAAGAGAATGCGCTTGTTCTGGGATTCAGCCAAAATTAGCTTATTAATGAACGTACAGCAAAAGTGGTACTTGCTCTTTTTGCTAAATAATAAATAAACTGGTTTGAGATTGTCCAATAATTTTAATCTGTAATAAGGATCAAGCAAACTCTTTTACTTTTGTCTCATTTCCATTGTGTGGGGGTGCTGAGAGGTGTTGGGGGCCTCTGATATACAGGAGGTCAGACTAGATAATCTAATGGTCCCTACTGGCCTTAAACTCTATCACTCATCTGAGAACAATTTCATTTAATAACTGATTTCCAGTTCTTTTTATTTATGTTTTGTTACCTATTGCCTAGGTTTGTATATTAGCATACATAGGCATCAAATGTGTGTGTATGTGGGGGAAGCAACATTTTTACAAGGTACTGTCTGTTCAACAATGGTGCTAATCTCACAGCAAAAAATTAATTACTGAGATTAATTTAAAAATATCTTAATACTGTACTTTTATGGGTTTCCCTTTTCAGTGTTGCACATCACACTATTGCATTAGTTTAAAAGTAGGCTGAACACATCTTCTATGTCTTGACTAATGTAACCCAATTTAATTCAAAATGAACTAGGTACTTCCATGCAGGAAAAAAAAAAAAAGATTTAACTGGCATGACCATTATTTAAATACAGAGTTTAATGCAGTGTATTACCAACACAGCACTGCAATGACTGTAGTGCGGTGTGTGATCTCAGATATTTTATGGAATGTTGGTGGCAATGGACAGTTTACCAGACACTGGTGACTTTGGTGAGTTTCCAGAATATGTATGAG
Source organism: Terrapene triunguis (assembly GCF_002925995.2). NCBI lineage: Eukaryota > Metazoa > Chordata > Testudines > Emydidae > Terrapene > Terrapene triunguis. The sequence goes on along the minus strand of NW_020664909.1, from coordinate 1,136,852 downwards.
ATATGTCAATAGCAAATAATTTTTGTATTTAAATTTTTTGTACTGATTTGAAAAAAATATCTTATTAAATATCTAAAAAAAAAAAGTTTCCTTTTATTAACAGAACGACTAGAAAGAAAGTTTGAAGCACCAAATTCGCATTTTGGAGCACAAGGACACTCAGAATCTATTAAAAACAAACCAGTGTGAATGATGATCTACAAAGGACATTCTTTTTTTGCAGAGCTTGCTATTAATCCATATTGCAAAGAAACCAATGTAATCGCTGAGCATTTACCAATAGATGGTGCCTCTAGAATCCTGAATGTGCTAATATGCAAATATCACTCTGAGAAAACACCACTGGCATTTCTACATAGGCCTTAATCCTGCATGACCTTGCTTGATGCACAGCAGTGTGTGGTGGGTGTTGTGGAGGCTCAGAGAGAGAGAGAGAGAGAGAGTGAGTTTAAGCATAGTTCTCCTCACCAACCAGTACTATGTACCTTGCTTGAAAACACAGGTTGAAAAAAGAGTGGAGCATAGGAAGAGAGGGGATGTGCCTTGAGAGAGACAAGCTTAAGTATGATCCTCATCATTCTGGGTGGGCAATTAGTGACAGTCTCCTTTTAAGCTTTGAACCTACCAATAGGCATAAATATACTGTGGGCTGCACAGCATGCTGCTGAAGATGGGCCATCAGATTGGGTGTCAGGAGATCTGAATTCTGTTCCCAGATCTGCCATTGTAGAACAGAGAAGTTTAGTCACCCAACTGGCATGGAGTGGGAAACAATCCAATACTGAAATAGACCAGTAGCAGATCCCTGGTTCCTTGATTGCTCAGACAGAGACCAGAGAACAAATTTTTAATTCTCACAGACCATTAACTCATGTGCTCTTGGGGCAAGGCAGCCCCTTACTCATGGCAAAATGTAATGTCACAATCTAGCACAAAACGTCAAAACTAAAACGAATGGGTCCACATATTCATTCATGGTGGATTTTTTCTTCTTTTTGATCACTGGGCCACACTCAGAATCCCTAAAACCACAAACTGAAGAAAGGGCTTTTTCTTTTCCAAACTCAAATTCATGGGGAAAAAGTGAGAAAAAACGAACAGCACTGAAGCATTAAACCATATGTTCTTTAGTATTTCTCTCTGTGCTTTTCCTCTGAAGTCTCTCATGAGCTTCCTCTTTCCTCAAGCTCTTCCTATTGAGCTCCCAGACACTACTCATGAACAAGATTAAAAACCCACGAAAAATTGCCTCTAAGAGAATTTTTTTCTTTGACACAATTTATCATCACCAACCGTGACAAGATTTTGCTTTTGCTCAGCATAGAGTAATTTGAAACCTGATTTGCAAAAAGTGTCATTCTTCCCAAAAAAGAGTGATTTTGCCCTGCCCTTCAATTTTGAGAAAGCAAAAGCCGCCAGTTCTGATAGAATGTATCATTTTTGCACTATGCTACAGCTCATGTTAAAGTAACATGGATGGCACTTTCCCTCCCCGTTTCTCTACCTACCACCATAGAAACTTGACATCTCTTGTTAAATTAAATGTGTCAACTGAACGGCAATGATAGATCCACTATACATCATTTATATAGTGCTGTAATGAGGTCTAGCACTGTGATTTGCTAAAATTTATCCTTAAAACAGATTTATTATATGGAAAATAATCTGACAATATTCAAAACGCCACTTAAAACACCTGTTAACAGCCAATGACTGTCAAAATAAAGTTTGTATTAAAAGGCACATAAATATCAAGCCAAACAGCAAATGAAATCAAATATTTACTTAAACCAGAAAAACAAAACATTGATTTTCACATATTCTTAAAATTATACACTTTATTTAAACACAAACAGACACACAAACAACACCCCTGCTCCCATATTTTAGGTTAAGAAAATATTTAAAGGGGTATTTGAAAAAAGATAAGTATACTATTTGTGTACATAACATAACAAGACACGTCACATAATTATTAAACCCTTCTTGTCATTCCAAAATAGGAACAATACATTTTCATTTGAAATGTAATCTACAGATGTGCATTAAACACTCACAGATTCATCCTTAGTGCATTAATCTGTAACTTGCCTTTTAGTTATATCTGAGAATTGCCCTTAATTGTTACAGTTGAAGAAATTAAGATAACTTTCACAACAGAGCAACCTCAGTCCATTGCTTTAAGAATCTTCCCCAAAGGCCACTGAAGACTCTCATTGACTTCAGTGGTGTTTTGACTGGGGCCTTAAAGCAAATGGACTATTGCAGCTGACAGAAGGAAAACGGAAAGAAATGTATTAATATTCGGCACAGTTATGCTGGCACTGTACATGGAAGTACAGCTTGCAGTACCCTGGAATTCGTACACTGAAGACTTCAACTTGTGCTGCTGCAGATATCAAATTAAAAAGCAGCTTTCAATAGAGTGGCCCATTGTAGATTCTGTACCCTCTAGACCAAATAAGAATGAAAGCAAATCTTAGAAAAAGATCCTGCTCTAGTTGCTCAATTTATTTTTAAAAAGAAAACTCTCAAGGCAAGTTGGAATAACAGTGGCACAGGATGACCTTAAAAATGAGTGCTATATTTAAAACAGACACCGTGATTCTGATTCTCCACTACCTAGCACCTTGTGTATTTACACCTGTGCAACATGGGTGCAAAATGCTACTATTCTGATTTGAAATCACGTTGTATCAGTATTCCCTGGGTGTAAATGACTACACAGGGTACATGGCAGTGGAGAAACAGGTCCAGTGTATACAGAATTCTATAAAGCCTGCATTATGCTACCAAAAAAATTGTTGTAATAATTATTTCACTGCTTAGTATCAAAGATAAAATTACTTACCCATAAATGATGCTTTCTGAAGACAGTACCCTCTGCTCTATGTATGTAGCATTCAGAGCATGTATTAGGGGTGCTTTGAAAGCTTAACTTTGTTCTCTTTGCATTCCCTCACTACCATCTCCCCCTTCCCAGTTGTCACCATTTGGTGATGTGTGTATAGTTTAGGTGAATAACGAGACTGTCACAAACCCCAATTGTCAGCTCTTTTGGCTGACACCTACCCATAACTCTTTACTATGTCTCCAAACAAACAAAAAACCTTGTGACAGGAACTTAAGAAAAGATGTAGGTGGATGAGAGTAGATTTATGGACGATACCAATTTGGAGAACAAGTATAGATGACGAACTAATCACTTCTCCAAAGCTGTGTGTTGCTACATCCCTTCTTCAATGAGGAAGAAGGTGGAGAGGAAAGGAAAGAGAAATGACAAAGATAAATATCAAGGTACTCTCAAAAGGAGAGGGAAAATTATATAGCTAATTTTGGAAAGCGATCCTGTAATACTGTCATACTAAACGTTGACACTTTGATACAGTTGGACATTTTGGTGCAAGTCTTTACTGCCTACATTCTGCCAGAATGTAACGGGTTCTATACAGATACTTCAGAGACCTCATGTAGTTGTACCAGCATGAGGCTGCCACGTTCCTAGTTTGGTAAGGTAGAATTTTCACTTTTGGCCTAACTCTCCTTCCACTGAAGTGGGAGTTTTACCAATGTCTTCAAGGGCAGCAGAGTTAGGGCAACGCTGATGCTGAGTGCTTTTTGAAAGCCGCACATGTAGTAATTACATAAAAACCTCTCTCAACAGCACTAGACACAAAAAAATAATGACTGTAGTTCTGATGCAACTTCCTCATGGTTTTCTTTCCACACAGACAAGCCTTTTAAATTAATTGAAATAAATGCTAGCCAGTTTCAAGAGGTCTTGTGAAAAATAATGTATCAATTTGCGTAAGGGCCTAAAAATGATGGCAGTGTGGAGATGAGAAAAATAGTGGAAACATGATTAACGGAGCAAGAGCCTCAATATCACCTGCTAAAGACATTTGGAATTACTCAAAATCATCGTGTCCTTACAAAATGTAGTATGATGTGGCCTCACTAGAGCCTAAACCTGACTAATCCAACAAGCTTATCTGAGACCATCAGGGATAAAAAAAATTATAGCACTCATTAGAACCAAGCAGCTTTAAAAAAAAAAAAAAAAAAAAAAGAGAGAGAGAGAGGGAGAGACTTTTTTTTTTTTTTTTAAATAATTGTAACAATTCTGACAGACAGAAATGGAAAATGGGTAATAGAAAATCTTTGACCACTTCACTCTAATCTAAACCAGGTATTTGTTTACTTTTACATTTATGATGCTAGGAAATTGTGGTCAATACTCTATAGCAAGATTCAGTCTTTTGCTTCATGCCCTCATTTCTGAAGAACACAATCCTGCGGTCCTAGTTTGTTAGATTAATCTCTGTTCAAATTAATATATACTGCTGTGGAATATTGGATTATTTTATCTACTTTCAAAATTCTTTTGAAGCATACTTCTTTGTGATTTTCTGATTCCTAGAAGATTGATCAATTGACCACAGAGTTTTAAAACATACCTTTCATGACTAATGTACCTTATAGGATGATTAGAATGGAATTTTACATTGCCACTTAGACCTTCATAGGTCCTGGTGACATTCTCAAGCAGATTTCATTTAGAGCTACCATGGACTTCTCTGAGACAACTGATTCACAATATATGACCATCCCACCAAATCTCTTATAGTTAAAGATCCTGAGTAAAAAAATTCAAAAGACCCTAAGTGACTTAGAGGTCTAGGCCCCATTTTCAGAATGACTTAGGCACTTAGGAGTTTGGATTTAGGGTCCAAAGTACCTAAATCACTTTTGAAAACAGGGTTTAGTCTCCTAAATCATTTAGGTGCTTTTGAAACTGTTACCCTCTCTCTCTCACACACACACACACACACACTCTCTCTCTCCACCCCACCCCCCAAAACTCAAGAGAACAGGAAAAAAGAAAAGGAAAGGAATTGCCAGATAAAAACAAAATTGTAACTCCCAGAATTGGTCAATGTGTGTCTCAGATGCTGCCTTGCTCACAATATAGAAGATAATTGGTACATGTGATGATCTGTTGGTGCTCTTGAAACCCTTCACAGTTACCTGTTATGGTGAGGGGAACTGTGCTAAGGGGAACTGTGCTGTTTTGGAAAATAGATCTTCATCTTTGGGAGAATAAGAAGTATCAAGGCCTCTGGAATGTGTGTGTTGGAGGGGGGGGGGCGAAATCTATGCATCAAAGACATTTTGTTTGAAATAAATTTTAATTTACAAACTCAAGATTCTAGTTCATATTCATTGGGGAGTTCTGGTTGTGAATGCATCTTAAAGTGGTCAATACTGCACAGTGGTGCCAAGACAACTCAAATGTTTAAAAAACTCTTCTATAATTCCACAGTTTAAAGGAGATCGTGCTTACCTCTTAAAAATGAATTCAGGTGCTTGTGAAATAAATCAGACTGACAGCACTGAGAACAAATGTATCCATAAATTAGATACAGCACGAGCAGCATCAATCCAGACTTCCCCACACTGTTATACCAGTGGGTCTCCAACCCAAGTGTACACATGCTAAATCCAGGAGTCCATGGGCAGTTCAGTCTGGGGCCTCTTTGTTGAGACAGACAACAAGAAAACACCAGCCTGTGTGAATTATGAAGGTGATTTTCTATGATATGGACATCTGCCCAGGTGGATTGAGACTAAAAATGCACTTTATATACTGTACAGCTACTAGACACCCTTCAGATAGTAATGATTTGCAGATACACTTATCCCAAACTGTTTTCAAACCAGAACAGAGAGGTGAAAGACTTTGTATCCCTTTATCAATTATCTCATAGCCTTCCAAGTCTCTGGGCAACAGGAAAGGAAGATACAGAAAAGAAATCAGTTGTTGAAAAATGTTCTTATTGTTAAATAAATGGTGTGCATCATATTTTTATATATCCCTGATATTTTTTAGCTGAAGGTTGTATTTTTTCATAATTAAATAGATTCACAGAAATCAGTTCACTCTAGTTGTGTGCCCCGAGATAGCGACAATCATCATCAGTCTTAGACAGTGGAACTCTGCTACCACCACCTTTGTGAGGCATCTGTGCTTCTTTTAAATATTTCTGTAACTGATATGGCATTTAAAAAATAAAAATACAGTACAAAAAATAAAATCTATCTTGTTGAAAATAGCGATCACTCTTCCATTGTCTATTCAGTCTCATGTCAAGCTGACCACAAACTGCTTATCTATAAGCGACTTCAAAAACTTTTGCTCAGCAATGATGTTGTGGTATCCATTCTAAAGGGGGGGGGGGGGAACAAGACAAAATCAAATTGTTACTGCAAGCAACAAAGATACACTCTTTTCCATGAATCCAATGGGTTACTTAGACAATACTATAGCCAGAATCTTTTGTGGAACGGACTCATACACTTATAGGCAATGCCTACTCTGCACACCATTAGTGACAGCATATAGTGTACAGGTAGCTACACGCTGCAGTGAAAAGCAGGCTACGTCCACACTGCAGCGCATAGCTACATGTCAGTGAAAGGCTCTGGCAGGGGGAGGCAGCAGGGAAAGTCCTCCCCCTGCCAGAGCCTTTCCCCACTGGCAGAGTCTTTACATATGACAGTAAAAGGCCCGAGCAGAGGGACACTACATTGCTAAAAAACAGCAGTGTAGATAGGGAGACCCACCTTGGGCAAGTAGAGAGCTATGTACAGTATGTACTCAGGTGTGTCCGTACTATACCTGGCCTGCCTAAACTGTCCCTCACTGGCTACACTGCTATGTATACCCTTGCTGGGGTGCAACCTGTGTATGTACTCTACAGCCACTGAAAGAAGCGTGCAGTGTGGATATATCCAAAGGCTGAGGAATAGCCTCCCCAGGGAAGTGATGGAAGTCAAAACCAGACTAGACCCATATTAGAAACTATACTGCAGGGAATAATCTATCAGTGGCAGAGAGATGGACTGGGTGTGACCTCAGAGGCCTCTTCCATTACTAACTTCCAGGATTCCAGACCATGCTTATATGAAATATAAATCTAAACATTTAGAAAACTTCTTTCTACATAAAGAATTGGAAAAGAATTTATTTTTAAAGCTCCACCTGATTTCATGAATTGTGCACATAGGAATTTTTGGCTGGTCTGTGTCCTGTCAATCAGTCTCTAGCCAATACATCAAAAACAGCCCCTCCCTCCAAATTCCAATCTATCTCCTCTTCCTCGGCCCCAATCCAAAGCCTATTGAAGTAAACGGAAGTCTTTTCACTGACTTCAATGTGTTTTGGATCAGGCCCAAACCTGCCAAATCCTGTGGGGACAGACTAGGGGTTTTCTGACCCTTCTGTGTGTCTGTGGAAAAACTCCACCTAGGGAAATCCTCAACTGATTGGACATCTGTTTTTCCTCATTCCCTGCCTCTTGTACAGCAGCAGCTAACACTGCCCCTGTCAAGCAGAGCTCTCCCCGTCTCCTCAGGAGCAAACAGAAAATTTCAGATAGGGCAGAATGTAGAGCAGGGGCGGGCAAACTTTTTGGCCTGAGGGCCGCATCGGGTTTCAGAAATTGTATGGAGGGCCGGTTAGGGGAGGCTGTGCCTCCCCAAACAGCCAGGCGTCGCCTGGCGCCCCCCGCACCCATTCACCCCCCCCATTCCCCGCCCTCTGACCGCCCCGACCCCATCCACACCCCCACCCCTGACCACCACCCCAAACTCCCCTGCCCTCTACCCAACCCCACCTGCTCCCTGCCTCCTTACCGCGCTGCCTGGAGCACCGGTGGTTGGCGGCGCTACAGCCACGCCGCCCGGCTGGAGCCAGCCACACCACCGCGCAACAGAGAGCACCGGGTCAGGCCGGGCTCTGCAGTTGCGCTGCCCGGCTGCCCAGAGCATTGCGCCGGCAGCGCAGCGCACTGAGGCTGCAGGGGAGGGGGAAAAGCTGTGGATGGGCCGGGGGCGAGCCTCCCGGGGCAGGAGCTCAGGGGCCGGGCAGGAGGGTCCCGTGGGCCGGATGTGGCCTGTAGTTTGCCCACCTCTGGTGTAGAGGAAAGTAGCTGCTGGCCCAAATAATTTCCACAAGAGGGCAGGAAGGAGCAGAAAAAACCCAAGTAGCTCAAGGCCAGCTCTGCTGTCTCCTCCCATCAAGCAAAAATTGTGTGGGTCTGCTTCTTGGTTCCTTCTGACAGAAACCTGCCTGGCAGGAAAGTTTTGAAATCTGCCTCTCTTCCATTGGAAAATTTGTTGAAGCCTAATTTTCTTCTCTGACATGGTTCCTGGACTACTGCTTAGGGGGGAAGCAGTAAACCCCCTCTGAAGCACCTGGCATTGGCCACTGTCAGAAGACAGAATACTGGGCTAGATTGACCTTTGGTCTGATCCAGTATGGCCATTCTTATGATGTGATATATCTTGATTTTGGTAAGGCTTTGACACAGTCCCACATGACATTTCCATAAGTTAAACTAGGGAAATGTGATCTAGATGACATCTACTATAAGGTGGATGCACAATTGTTTGAAAGCCATACTCGAAGAATAGTTATAAATGGTTCGCTGTCAAACTGGGAGGGTGTATCTAGTAGGGTCTCACAGGTGTCGGTCTTGGTTCCATTCAATATTTTCATTAATGAGTTGGATATGGAATGGAGAGTGTGGTTATAAAATGAGTAGATGACACCAAGCTGGGAGGGGTTGCAATCACTTTAGAGAACAGGATTAGAATTCAAAACAACCTTGACAAATTGGGGAATTGGTCTGAAATCAACAAGATGAAATTTCATAAAGACAAGGGCACAGTACTAAACTTAGGAAAACAAAATCAAATGCACAACTACAAAATGGGGAATAACTGGCTAGGTGATAGTACTGCTGAAAAGGATCTGGGGGTTACAGTGGATCACAAGTTGATGTGAGCCAGGAGTCATTCTGGTTGCACCCCTGATATGAGCCAAAAATGTGATGTAGTTGTGAAAATGGTGAATATTGTTCAGGGGTGTATTAACAGGAGCATTATATGGAAGACCTGAGGTAACTGTCCCACTCTATTCTGCACTTGTGAGATCCCCACTAAAGTACTGTGTCCAATTCAGGGTGCTACACTTTAAGAAAGATGTGGTCGAATTGGAATGAGTCTAGAGGAAAGCAACAAAAATGATACAAGGTTCAGAAAACCTGACCTATGAGGAAAGGTTAAAAAACCCGGGCATGTTTAGTCTTGAGAAAAGAAGACCGAGGGGGACCTAATAGTCTTCAAATGCATTAGGGGCTGTTATAAGGAGGATGGAGATCAATTGTTCTTATCTACCTTCCTGGGACATGGAGAAGCAATGGGCTTAATCTGCAGTAAGGGAGATTTAAATTAGACTTTGGAAGAATGCTCTAACCATAAGGGTCATTAAAGACGAATAGGTTACCAAGGGAGGTTGTGGAATCCCCATCATTGAAGGTTTTTAAGAACAGGTTAGAGAAACACCTATCCAGGATGGTCTAGGTAGGTTTACTTGGTTCTGGCTCAGTGTGGGGAGATGGACGAGGTGACCTCTCAAGTCCCTCCCAGCCCTACATTTCTATGATTCTATGAAATAGACATATTTCTGCAGAATGTGTCAGTTTTGATGAATTGGCATTTTCCACCAGAAAAACATTCCATTGGAAAACTTCTGACCAGCTCCACCCATTTTACAGAAGGGGAAACTGAGGCAGGGTAAAGTGATTTGCCTAACACCAAAAAACCAATCAGTACTAGAGCCAGGAATAGAACTCAAGACATTCTGACTCCTAAACCATGCTCATTCTTTCAGATCATTGTGTCTCCCAACTTATTAGCACAAGACTATTTTTCTCTAAGCATTTCCCATAAAAGAAAATAGTACATTACCTCAATCATCTCAGACATGGTCTCATTGCCATAATAGTGCAAAGAACTGTTTCGGTCAGTGAAGTTGTACTTAAAGCCTGCCACGTGAACTTCATTGCATATGTGAAATGCCAGTGTGATGGCAATTAGCCCTGTTGTAGGATGTTTGGGTTTCTAAAAGCACAAACAAACAAATATAATTGTCATCTTGATATAAGGAGACAAACCCAAGAGTGGGGGTTTTAACAACAACATAAAACCCACTAATGACTCTGCAGTACTAAAAAGTTGGCAACATTGCTAAAAGTAGCTCTGAGTTTTCTCAGAGCTGGAAATTTCAGAAAGAAAGAAAAAAATATTTCTTCTGGAAGAAAAATAGTCAAGAGTGATGAAATTGTTTATGTTCCTCCCTCTAGAAGTAGACCCAGCAATATATATACACACCATATAAGCCAAAACATCACTTTGTACATTAAAGATAATTATGAGCAGTGTCCAGTTTTTAATTCTGAAGAGCCAATTAAAATGTATTACCAGAGCAGAGGAAGACTATGTGAATATTCAATTTGTTGTTACTACTGGATCTATCTGATGATCCATTGCAGTGGTCTCCAACCTTTTTACGCCCAAGATCACTTTTTGAATTTAAGGGCAACCCAGGATCTACTCCACCCCTTCCCCAAAACCCTGCCCTGCTCACTCCACCCCCCACTCTCTCCGTCGCTCACTCTCCCCCACCCTCACTCACTTTCACCAGGCTGGGGTAGGAGGTTGGGGTTCAGGAGGGGGTGCGGACTCTCGGCTGAGGCCAAGGGGTTCGCAGTGTGGGAGGGGGCGCTGGGCTGAGCCTGGGGCAGGGGGTTGGGATGCAGGAGGAGGTGCTGGATCAATCCTGCATAGGCAGGGAGAGGGACTGGACAACGTAATAGATAGATGGATCTTTCCATCCCTTATTTCTATGAAACTGGCTTCTGAGGACTGGAAGAGAGACCTTAAGCTCATACAGATAGGGCCAAAAATATTTTTCATTAGTACATCATATTGAGATATTCTGATTTCCTAAACATTTGGTTCAGAGGAGTGAAGAATTCTTACTTTATAACACTTCACATTTGTAGAACATTGCCACAAAGTTTGATAGGTTTATCATAAAAATGCCATGTAAGAGTAAACATGCCCCATAAGGGCTTTAATATTCAGTTCTTTTGTAAGTGGAAATCAGAATCAGAGAACAGAACCATTATCTACGTGGAACTTTATCAAGTTACAGTATACTCTGAAAATAATAATAATTTACAATACACAAAGTGGTTGCCTCATGGTCCTGCAAATAAACAAAATAACTTTCTGCCTCCGGGCATTTAGATCATGAGTTTAGTGGTAAGACTCAAATCCCTCTGTCATTCACATCTGAAATTTCCCATACCCTTTAGTGCAATGGTCACAATGTTTGTTCTGGAGAGGTCCAAGACAGGCATGGCAGGTATGTTGTAAATCAGGAATGAAGTGAATTGATGGATGTATGGAGAATCTTACATAGAACTTGACTATACTATACCTCACTCTATCTTTGACTTTCATGATCACCAAATGCACACAACATGAGTTAAACTTATAAAATATACTCTCATCTCCCAACAGTTTCACAGCAGCACAACAACCAGTAATATTTAGCTGTAAAACAAGACAACCCTCCAACAAGTAAAACTATTTCTGTGGATTTTGCTGAGCTAAAGTTTTGTCAATTAAATACTGATCTGGTCAGGCTCAGAATTTGAACAAACATAAAAAAACGGTCATCAGCTGTTAAGAAAATTCTCTCTAGATTCTAGACCCCTTTTAGCATAGTCCATTCTGAGAGCCAGACATTTAACAGGAATAGGCATGGCTTATGAATGACCTGGTAATATTTTAGCATTGCTGCTGACAAGGCAGCTATACAGGGGAGCACATATGGTTTTATAATTGCTACTTCTAGAACTGTTGTGTGCAATGCTAATAAACACAGAAGTATATGACATTGTGCTGGAATATGAACAAAAAGAGGGACAGCAATGTTGGCATAATGGAAAAGATCAAAACTGGATGGAAAAGAAACATTACTGTTCAACATGTATATTCACAAAAAAGGGATTGAAAAACTTAAAAACTATGACCTGGATTGCTCCTTCTCCTGCAGGAGAGGGCCTGGTGGATGCAAGACTCCATGAGGAGCTCCTCAAGAATTTTCCTTGGATCACTCTCTCAGGGATGAAACATGGGGGTGTTTACACTCTTACCGCCCTCCTCCCATGGAACAGAAAACAAGTTGGTCCCCAGAACTAATGCTGCCCTTTGGGAGCCATGTGAGACTGCCCCTTCTTGGAGTGGCTCTATGCCTCTACCGTTAAGTCAATCACAATGCTCTGCCCCAATTTGCAAAGCTACCACTTGATGGCACTCCTTCCACTAGAATGCTAAGAGGCTGTTGGAAGAGGATAGAATGTATGCAGGAGCCCACTAAGGAATGATAGCCCCCAAATTCAGAGGGCCTTGTTATAAATTACAAATATATTTCATCATTAAAAACAATGTTTGAACAACAAAACCATGAATCTGGGTTCTGTATCTGCTTCCCTGGTTAAACGTCTTTCTTTTTCCTGGGTTTGACACTCCTCAGACTTCTATGCCAGTACCCAGTCTTAACGGCACCACTGAGAAAACTATCCTCTGCCTCTCTTGTGGTTCTTTACTCAATACCACAGCAGTGTGACCCACATATTGGGCAGTGGTGATTTTTTGGAATCTCTGAAGGAACAGGTAAGATGTCACACACACTTCAATGTATTAAACGCAGAAAGACTCTCCGGGGCAGATGGTATACAGGTTTAATTGAGGATGCCTCTATTGCTCAGTTAATAAATACACCTCAACCTAAGCAAGTGCCACTAAACCCTTTATAACACACCCCACCATTAAGTATTCTGTTTATGCTGAACATTTTACAAACAAAAATATTTTAGGAATATTTTAGGCAGTTTAAAATAAAAACCGCATTGGTACCATTTTTCATATTGCTCCAACACTCAAACCTTAGTATCGTGAATCTCACTGAGGAGGGAGAGGAAAAATAAAACTAATACATTTTACTAACTTCTGCAAAATTACCTATCTAGTTTTTCCATGCATGGTAATGCTGTATGGTTGTGATGCAATGTCTGTGAACTTTCCAGGGTTGAAGTGAGGGCTATGTCCTATTGGAAGGCAAGGATAGAAGCCAGTGATATAAAGCTTTCCATTCTAGTTATGAGCCATTAGACCTTAAAACCACTATTTTTCCAGGACTGAATATTGCCCATCTCATTCCAGTGGCTAATTCAGCCAGCCCAAACCCATTATGATGAAGTCTTTATAGCCCCTCTCCCCACACATACTACTATTTATTCTTTTCCTCTGTAGGTATATGCTACATGAATCTATGTAGACACAGAAGCCATATCCACACTAGGATAAAAGGTGTATTTTTGATGTGTGTTAGCTTAAGCTGTAGGGCTCATCTCAACCAGTTAACTCATGTTAAAACTACAAAACAAGCATGGGAGATGCTACACACTTAAAGACATACAGATGTGCTTCAGATTCAATGACTAAACAAGGCCATGGTGTGGTTTTGTCTATTGAAAATTTAAAAAAAAATAAAAAAAAAAAACCCCCCCCCCCCAAAAAAAACAATAAAAGAATATAGTGTAAATTTGAAAGAGGTTTTTCAACATAGATAATTACAATAAACAGATGATTGTGATCATTTATATCGTCTGTTTGGAAACAATTGAAACAAACAACAACAAAATATACCTACTTCTTTTCTGGGAAACTTTGTTGGGAACTGAAGCCATTCATGTGCTGTTTTTCTGATAATGATAGGATCGAGTATCCTGATTTGGTTAACTTTATAGATCATTTTCAAGGCGGGTTTCTTCCAGAAACCATTAGTGTTCTGTAATAGTCAAATATATTGTTTTACTTTTAGGATTAGTTGATTTTGCTTTTGTAGCATCTCTAAGTCTAACTCACACATCATGCATTTGGAATGGGCAGAGAGGAGAAGCCACACACATGATTTAAAAAAAAAAAAAAAATTACAATAGAGTCTTTGATTTTTTACATTTCTCAAAATGTCACTGAGGATATAGAAGAATGGAGTTTCTTGTATATGAAATATCTACCAGTAGTGCATTTTTATGACCATATTATGAAAACCCGTATACAAGTTTGCCAGAAAGAAAATATTACACAGTCCTAAATATCTCTGACACAGCATAGGATAGTTAGAAAAACACTGGGCCCAATAATACCTTTGGATACATGGGGACATCTCCCCCTGAAGTCACCAGCACTTTCACCTATGTATCTGAAGGCAGAATTTGGCCTATACGATTTTGAGGCAATTTGGCTGATCAGTCGTATTTTCTGTACTTTGCTTGCTCGTTTGCATGGACAGGGGATTCATTTTGACTTTAGTTCCTTCTGCTGCTTACAGGGTTGCCCACTCTACCTTACAGGGTTTTCCCTATAGCCTATGCAGATTTATTCAAAATGATGCAAGTTACACCACATTTATGCAAATTCAGAATCTACTGATGTTTGCTTTGAGAATGTTGGCAGGTACTGTGCTTATCGCTCACGTTGAAAATGGAGTAACTGATTCTGATCTCACTTGAACTGGTATATACATCAGGAGTAATTCCACTGAAGTTTAATAAATTTTAAGGCTAGAAGAGGCCATTACGGTCATCTAGTCTACCTTCCCCAGTAACCCAGTGATTCCAGAGTAAGGGAGAGCAGAAACAAGTCTAATGTCCTTCACTTGAGACTCAATTTTTAAAATACCCCATGTCCTATAAAAAATTCTCCTTCTCCATCTGCCATGTAAATCAATTGTTCTCCCCTTCCATGATCCAGTGTGGAGCAAAAGAATTCTCATTTAGAGGGGAAACAGAGAGCAAGTGGGAATGAATACTTAAAAAAATAGAAATTGGGGCTGGGAGGGTGGGCGGTATCCTAAAACTATATGACAGGTAGAATGGTTTCAAAACAGAGGGTAATATCCTCAGCTGGTGTGAACTGCTGTAGTTCCATTCATTTCAATTATACTGATTGACACCAGCTCAGGCTTTGACCCAGAATATTTTCCAAAGTTTTTCTTGTCTTTAGCTAAATTGTAGGAACATAGCATGAGTTGTTCTGATATAAGCAAGCTCATGTAAATGTACAGTTCCATATTATAAACAAGATGTTGTTTAGTTTATTTCAGCACTTTATTTCTAAGGTTAGTATAAAGAGGTTGATGCATACACTCAGCCAAGGTAAACAAAGCCAAGACAATTTGAACCAAAACTAACTAACTAAATATAATAAATAAACAAACTTACTATTTTATGACCATTCAATATGTTCCAGAGCCACTTTAAGTCATGTGGTTTGAAGACAAGAAGAACTACAGTAGTGTCAGGATCATAGTGAATCGGATCTGAAAAAATAGACTCTGGATAAAAAAGTCGGAAAGTTGTCCTCTTCCCAACATCCCCTTCGTACCCTCTGACGGGACCATTATTCATTCTATAGGCAAGGGAAAAATAACATATACAAAGAGGATCACCATAAATCCATTCTGATGGGCTCTGCAGGGCAAATAGCACAAGGATTTAGCAGCATGACTTTTATTAATAATGTTAATTGGAAGATGTGCAGTTATACAGTTGATCCTGCATTGACAATTTAGCCCAGGGTCTTCAAATTGTAAGGAAATTTAGTCAAGAAGGTTCAGAATAAATGACAATATTCCTAACCATGCAGTCCTACTCCAGCAAAATTCCCTCTGACTTGGCCCATAAACTGGAACACTGTCTTAAAACTTCAGATTATCTAGTTCAGTTTAACTCAGTAGCAATTTTCTCCTAAATCATGATGGGGGAAGCCAGGCCCTTTGTTTTCTGGTTTCATTTGTTTAGTAATTGATAGCCAAGATGGGAGAGTAACAAATGTGATAGAGCTGGTCACTACAAAGCTAAACTGTCCTAGAGCAGACAACAGGATAGTCACCATGGCAATTCCCCAGGGTAAATCCATGTATACTTACGGATGGGGAAGTTGCTGGCTGGTGGTAACTGCTGGAGAGTCAGCTGAAGGTGGATTTGTGCTGGAGACACAGCTCAGAAAGAGGGGAAATTGGAGACAGTGTATTCTATATTTGGGTAGATCCTCAAATGAGGTGAAAACACCCCAAGGAAGACCTGGCGCGGATAGCTACGGATTAATTGCTGGAAGGTCCAGGTTCCAGAGAAGACAATACAACTCTCTAAGTGTTGGAGAAATGAAGGGAATTAATTCTCTTCTGTATCTTGACAGGATTCGGGTTCAGATTGTATCCATCATTTACCTAGTTTCAATTTAACCTATGTGGTGCATATATATAGTTTCTATTTTTTTAACTGATATTTGTACATGCTGAGTGACTGCTGCTCTGAAAGATACTGAATTAAAGAAAATGGGAGAGCCAAGATATTGGGGACTCTGTTCTGCCCTGAAGAGTTAAACAAGCTGACTAGTGGTGGTAGTAGTGGTATAAATCACCTTCGCAGATCCTTTACTTTGTGGCTGTCCTGTACTCTTTGGAACAATCTGCCAATCCCCACATGCTAAGAACTCTCCCAGTCCTCCTTAAAATCCACTGCTTTCACAAAATCTCAAGAAGATGATCTCCCCCACCATCATCTATGTCACTTTGTCTAAAACATTACACTGTGTATCACATTTGTCTGAGTTAGGCTGCAGACTCCTCAGGGCAGGAGCCTGGAAATGAATAATACTTAAAAGAAGAAAAGAAACTATGGAAAATGCTATTTGTTACAGATGGTTCCAGTATTTGTAGGACAGGTCCATGGTAATAAGTGAGTTCATTTTGACTCCAGAAGGAGAGGGGGCCTGAAAAAAAATTATGTACTGTAATATTAATGATTACTGTATATGCACATGTTGATTTTAAAGAGTCTTCGGCCTGGTCTACACTAGGCTTTTATGTCGAATTTAGCGCCGTTATATCGAATTAACCCTGCACCCGTCCACACCAGGAAGCCATTTAGTTCGACATAGAGCTCTCTTTAAATCGATTTCTGTAATCCTCCCCAACGAGAGGAGTAGCGCTAAATTCGAAATGACCATATCGAATTAGGCTAGGTGTGGATGGAAATCGACGCTAATAGCTCTGGGAGCTATCCCACAGTGCACCACTCTGTTGACGCTCTGGACAGCAGTCCGAGCTCGGATGCTCTGACCAGCCACACCCCGGGAAAATTTGAATTCCTTTTCCTGTCTGGGCAGTTTGAAGCGCAGTTTCTGTTTGGACACCGTGGCGAGCTCAGCAGCAGTGGCAGCAGTGGCAACGATGCAGAGCTCTCCAGCAGAGATGGCCGTGCAATCCAATAGAAAGAGGGCCCCAGCATGGACGGATCGGGAAGTCTTGGATCTCATCGCTGTGTGGGGAGATGAGTCTGTGCTTTCCGAGCTGCGCTCCAAAAGACGGAATGCAAAGACCTATGAGAAGATCTCTAAAGCCATGGCAGAGAGAGGATACAGCCGGGATGCAACGCAGTGCCGCGTGAAAATCAAGGAGCTGAGACAAGGCTACCAGAAGACCAAAGAGGCAAACGGACGCTCCGGATCCCAGCCCCACACATCTCGTTTCTACGAGGCACTGCATTCCATCCTAGGTGCGGCCGCCACCACTACCCCACCCCTGACCGTGGACTCTGAGGATGGGATATTGTCCGCAGCCGGTTCCTCAGCGGACGGGGAAGAGGAGGAAGGAGATGAGGAGGACGAAGCAGTAGACAGCGCTTACAACGCTGATTTGCCCGACAGCCAGGAGCTCTTCATCACCCTGACAGAGATCCCCTACCAACCCTCCCCAGCCGTTACCCCAGACACAGATTCAGGGGAAGGATCAAGCAGTAAGTGTTTTAAATATCCAAACATTTATTTACAACATAACTGGCATATTTAAAATATTAACAGTAGCTAAAGTGCTTTAAAACATGTAAACATTTATTTGCAACAAAACAGGAAGATTGAAAATATTAACAGTGGGTAAAGTGCTTCAAAACATGTAAACAGGAAAGTCAAACAAAAGGGGAATCAGTGCAAAGTGTGTCATGATTAGTCTGTCTTTGGGCGCCTCAATATATAGTCCGAACCATTTTCAAAAAATTGCACAATGTCCGCTTCATGATTATAGTGCCCAAAACCCTGCAGTCATTTGTCCCTCCAAGGGCACCTAAGCCAAGAACTGGTCAATGTAACCAGGGATAGAGGCGACATCCTCCAGGGAGAACTCCTCATACACCTCCTGCAGGTGTTTTTCCAGCCTCATCAGCAGGTTCCTGGGCAGGGAGAGCTTATTAGGCCCCCCGTGGTAGGACACGTTTCCCTGCCACAACGCCAGCAGGTACTCCGGGATCATGGCCTTGCAGAGCAGCGCAGCAAATGGCCCCGGTTTCTGCAAGCTGTCACGAAGCATCCGCTCCTTCTGGCTCGCAGAGACCTTCAGGAGGGTGATGCCTGGCATGACTCCCTGCTGTGAATTAGGTAGGGGAAAGTTAGTATTGGGACTGCTTGCCCGTCCCTTTACAGAACTGCAACCGCCGGTTTACAGCCACGCGGTTTACAGCCGCGAGGGGCTGGGACAGGGGCAGAGTTCATGCTTGCAGGATTGCTGCCAGCAGAGACTAGCATTGCTTTCTATGCGAAAGGAGGCCAGTGCCACTCTTAAAGTTTTAAGCAGCCACAAGTCTACGGCTTACCATGTTTGCCATCTAGACAAAGTCCGGTGTCCTGCCCTGCTCCTCAGCTCGCCACAGCAAGACCGCAGGCACGGTAGGCGAGGGCCGAAAATTCGACCTTGTCCTCAGTGCGCGTGTGATAGGTGCTCTGCATGGTCTTGTTCACAGAGAAAGACTATGTTCTCTGTTCACAGATACATTGATCTGTCTCAGGAATTCACTCCCTTTTTCCAATTCCCACAGCCACATCTGCCCAGAGGCTAGCGCACATTAGGAGGAGGAAGAAGAGGACACGGGAAGACATGTTTGCTGAACTAATGGCATGCTCCCGAGCACAGGCAGCCCAGCAGACACAGTGGAGGGAGAACTTGTCCCAAATGCACCGGGCAAACATTGAACGGGAGGAGAGGTGGCGACAGGAGGACAGGCAGGCTACTCAAACGCTGCTTGGACTAATGAGGGAGCAAACGGACACGCTCCGCCGCCTTGTGGATGTTCTGCAGGACCGGAGGCAGGAGGAGAGAGCCCCGCTGCAGTCTCTCTGTAACTGCCCTGCCCCGCCACCAAGTCCCATACCCCCCTCACCCAAAGTCCAAACACGGAGGGGTGGAAGGGGCCGTGAAAAATTTCACTCCACCCCTGCGGACTGCTCTACCACTAGAAGGCTCTCATTCCCCAAAATTTGAAAAGTCCTTTCCTACCCGCCTCACACAAGACCCCGTCCAAGTTTCACCCCCCCGTTCCATGTGCGGTTGTTAATAAAGAATACGTTTCTGTTCATTTCTGTTTCCATCCTCTTCTTTTGGAGGGGAGTCTGTCTGAAGGGGGGGAAGGGGCTTGGTCATTGGACAGGACAGTCACCTTTAGCAGGGGGCAGGTGCAGCAGCAGGGCACATATACAGTGCAGTGACTAGTTATCCTGGTCAGTCTGGGAGGTGGTTTTCATGTTCTGTGTGGTGGGGGGGGTGGTGTTGCTCTGTGACTTGGTGGCGTGGGAGGGCAGTTACAGATCTTATGCAGCGGTCCTTACCCTGGATCACAGAGCCGCGCAGCAGGGGATCTGTAACCCTCCTCCCCCTGCAAGACAGTCACATAGCCGACACATACACGCAGTCCCGGCCAGGAGGGCTGGCAGGCTCCGTTGAAACAACCAGTCCACCACCGCGGAGCCTGTCATTCCTGGAGTTTAGAAGCATCATTTGCATCACAACACTAAACCCGCCCCCCGCCACAGTCTGCGTCCCAGGTTTAAAACATTCCCGCGAAAACAGTAATAAAGACAATGGTGTCCATTAACAAAACAGAACAGATTTTATTTTTTGGGAAGGGGGTGAAGGGGGTATGTGATTGGAGAGGATAGTCGACGGCAACTGGGTAAAGAAATGGGGGCAAGTTCTGCTTCTGTGTCCACAAACTTAAAAGTCACTGGGTACCCTGCTCAGCCTTGAAACTGGCTTTCAAAGCCTCCCGTATGCACAGCGCGTCCCGCTGGGCTCTTCTAATCGCCCGGCTGTCAGGCTGGGCGTAATCAGCAGCCAGGCTATTTGCCTCAACCTCCCACCCCGCCATAAAGGTCTCCCCCTTGCTCTCACACAGATTGTGGAGCACACAGCAAGCTGCAATAACGATGGGGATATTGGTTTCGCTGAGATCACAGCGAGTCAGTAAGCTTCTCCATCTCCCCTTGAGACGGCCAAAAGCACACTCCACCACCATTCTGCACTTGCTCAGCCGGTAGTTGAAGAGTTCTTTTTCAGTGTCCAGGGCGCCAGTATAGGGCTTCATGAGCCAGGGCATTAGCGGGTAGGCTGGGTCCCCGAGGATCACTGTAGGCATCTCCACATCCCCAACAGTTATCTTGTGGTCCGGGAAGTAAATACCTTCCTGCAGCCGTCTAAACAGACCAGAGTTCCTGAACACGCGAGCGTCATGAACCTTGCCCGGCCATCCGACGTAGATGTTTGTAAACCGTCCCCGATGGTCCACCAGTGCTTGCAGCACCATTGAAAAGTAGCCCTTTCGGTTGATGTACTGGCTGGCCTGGTGGCCCGGTCCCAGGATAGGGATGTGAGTCCCATCTATAGCCCCACCGCAGTTTGGGAATCCCATCGCGGCGAAGCCATCTATGATGGCCTGCGCGTTTCCCAGGGTCACTACCTTTGACAGCAGTACCTTGACGATTGCCTTGGCTACTTGCAGGACAACAACCCCCACGGTAGATTTGCCCACGCCAAAGTGGTTCGCGACTGACCGGTAGCTGTCCGGCGTTGCAAGCTTCCAGAGGGCTATGGCCACTCGCTTCTGGACAGTCAGGGCTGCTCGCATGCGGGTGTCCTTGCGCTTCAGGGCAGAGGACAGCAAGTCACAAAGTTCAAGGAAAGTCCCCTTCCGCATGCGAAAGTTTCGCAGCCACTGGGATTCATCCCAGACCTGAAGTACTATGCGGTCCCACCAGTCCGTGCTTGTTTCCCGGGCCCAGAATCGCCGTTCAACAAAATCCACATGCCCCATTGCCACCGTGATGTCCTGGGCGCTGGGGCTCGTGGTTTCTGACAGCTCTGTGCTACTCTCCGACTTCAGGCCCTCACGGCGGTGCCGTAGCCTCCTCGCCTGATTTCTCTGCATCTGCCTCTGGGAAAGGTGTATGATAAGCTGCGAGGCGTTGAGAACGGCCACAACTGCAGCGATGGTCGCAGCGGGATCCATGATCGCAGTGCTGTGGCGTCCGCGCTGTCACTGATCTAAAAGTGCCCGAACTGATTTCCCGCCGGCGCTTTCAGGGAGGGAGGGAGGGCGGTAGTGACTGACGGATGACGACAGTTACCCAAAAGCACCCTCGCCACATTTTTTTACCCAGAAGGCATTGGGGGCTCGACCCAGAATTCCAATGGGCAGCGGGGACTGCGGGAACTGTGGGATAGCTGCCCACAGTGCACTGCTTCCAATGTCGACGCTTTCCCTGGTAGTGTGGACTGACAAAGTCGAATTACTGTCCTTAGTGTGGACACACACGTTCGACTTTCTAATATCGATTGCACATATTCGATTTAACTAAAATCGAACTACTCTCGTAGTGTAGACATACCCTTCATGAACTTAAAAAGACACCATAGATCAGCTAGATACCTTTGTCACATAACTTTAAGAAAACAGGATTTATTTAAGAGGAAAGTTCGATTCATTGTGGTGCTACTTTATTTATACCACCAACTCTCTCCCTTTGTTCTTCCCAATCCTCTTCCCTCACTGCTTCTTTCTGCACTAAGCTTTGCACCTTCTATTATCTTGTTCGCAATACCTACAACACTACCACTTCATGTCCATCAAGTCCTCTGCCCCTTTCTCCAAAACCCTCCTTCAAAGCTACTTCTTCCAAGAATTCTGCTATCTTTCCTTCTCCTCAATAATTTTCCTTTCCCTGAATTTTCATGAGTCTTGTCTCATCTCTATCAGGGCCTGGCCTTGCAAACATTTGCTACCCAGCATAATGCATACTACCATGACTGGTCCCATTTACTCTAAAGAAATTGACTACTGGCTGTAGAAAGCACTGTTTGCAAACTAATGCCATTAGATTATAAGCTCTTAAGGGCGAATGAGCATGTCTTCTATTTGTAAAGCACTGTTTTAATTTACACCACAATATACATTTTAAACAGTATATCAATACCATAATAAGAAGTTTGTTGGTAGTACCACTACAGTTAAAGTCATGCTAGGGTGCCATATGATTAAAATGTTTCTAGTGCCTGACATTTTCTTGGGATCCCTTTTTAAAATCACTATATCGCTCTACGCTATGAAACTAAGGCCTGGTCTACACTAGGAGTTTATGTCGAATTTAGCGCCGTTACATCGAATTAACTCTGCACCCGTCCACACCACGAAGCTATTTAGTTCGACATAGAGGTCTCTTAAATTCGACTTCTGTACTCCTCCCCAACGAGAGGAGTAGCGCTAAATTCGACATGGCCATGTCGAATTAGGCTAGGTGTGGATGGAAATCGACGCTAATAGCTCCGGGAGCTATCCCACAGTGCACCACTCTGTTGACGCTCTGGACAGCAGTCCGAGCTCGGATGCTCTGACCAGCCACACAGGAAAAGCCCCGGGAAAATTTGAATTCCTTTTCCTGTCTGGGCAGTTTGAATCTCATTTCCTGTTTGGACATCGTGGCGAGCTCAGCAGCACTGGCAACGATGCAGAGCTCTCCAGCAGAGATGGCCGTGCAATCGCAGACTAGAAAGAGGGCCCCAGCATGGACTGATCGGGAAGTCTTGGATCTCATCGCTGTGTGGGGCAATGAGTCCGTGCTTTCCGAGCTGCACTCCAAAAGACGGAATGCAAAGATCTAGGAGAAGATCTCTAAAGCCATGGCAGAGAGAGGATACAGCCGGGATGCAACGCAGTGCCGCGTGAAAATCAAGGAGCTGAGACAAGGCTACCAGAAGACCAAAGAGGCAAACGGACGCTCCGGATCCCAGCCCCAGACATCCCGTTTCTACGAGGCACTGCATTCCATCCTAGGTGCGGCCGCCACCACTACCCCACCACTGACCGTGGACTCTGAGGATGGGATATTGTCGACGGCCGCTTCCTCGGACATGTTAGCGGACGGGGAAGATGAGGAAGGAGATGAGGAGGACGAGGCAGTCGACAGCGCTTACAACGCTGATTTCCCCGACAGCCAGGATCTCTTCATCACCCTTACCGAGATCCCCTACCAACCGTCCCCAGCCGTTAACCCGGACACAGAATCAGAGGAAGGATCACTCAGTAAGTGTTAATCATGTAAACATTTATTTGTAACAGAACAGGAATATTAACAATAATAACAATGTGTTTTTCATGGTTAGTTTGCCCTAGGCGCTTAACGTTTCAGTCCTTGGCAGTGCAACTATTAAAAAAAAAAATCTAACAATGTCCGGTTTAGCATGATTGGTTTGCCCTAGGCGCTCTACTGTTTAGTCCCTGCCAGTGCAGCTACAGTAAAATCCGGTCTATATGTCCGGGGATAGAGCTGAAATCCTCCATGGACATCTCCACGAAGCTCTCCTGGAGGTAATTGGAAAGCCTTTGCATCAGGTTCCTGGGGAGAGCAGCCTTATTGGGTCCTCCGTAGTAGCAAACATTTCCGCGCCAGGAGAGAAGCAAGTACTCCGGGATCATTGCCCTGCAGAGCATGGCGACATACGGCCCTGGTCTTTGCAGGCTTTCCCGAAGCATCCTTTCTTTTTCCGTCTCGGAAATCCTCATCAGAGTGATGTCGCTCATGATGACCTGCTTTGAATTAGGTAGGGGAATGTTAGTATTGGGACTGCTTGCCTGTTCCTTTACAGAACTGTAACCGGCGGTTTACAGCCACGCGGTGGAGGCGGGAGAGGGGCAGCATACAGGGATCTTTCCCTGGGACAGACGCGAGGGGGTGGGACAGGGGCAGAGTTCATGCTTGCCGGATTGCTGGCAGCAGGGACTGGCATTGCTTTCAGTGTGAAAGGAGGCCAGTGCAACTATCAAAGTTTTAAGCAGTCACAAGTATACGGCTTACCATGTCGGCCTGCTACACAAATTCCGGTGTCCTGCCCCGCTTCTCTGATCTGCACTGCAAGACCCCAGGCACTGAATGCGAGGGCCGAAAATTCGACCTTGTTCTGAGTGCGCATGTGATAGGTGCTGTGCATGGTCTTGTTCACAGAGAAAGACTATGTTCTTTGTTCACAACGAAATTTATCTTTCTGAGGAATTCACTCCCTTTTTCCCATTCCCACAGCTGCGAATGTATCACAACATAGCCTGGCATCACACACCCAGAGGCTAACGCAGATGAGGCGTAGGAAGAAGAGGACACGGGAGAACATGTTCTCCGAACTTATGGGCTGCTCCCGAGCCCAGGCAGCCCAGCAGACACAGTGGAGGGAGAACTTGTCCCAAATGCAACGAGCACACATGGAACGGGAGGAGAGGTGGCGGCAGGAAGACCAGCAGGCGACTCAAACGCTGCTTGGACTAATGCGGGAGCAAACGGAGACGCTCCGGCGCCTTGTCGATGTTCTGCAGGACCGGAGGCAGGAGGACAGAGCCCCGCTGCAGTCTATCTGTAACCGCCCTCCCCCGCCACCAAGTCCCATACCCCCCTCACCCAAAGTCCAAAGAAGGAGGGGCGGCAGAGTCCGTGAAAACTCTCACTCCACCCC
Source organism: Terrapene triunguis (assembly GCF_002925995.2). Classification (NCBI taxonomy): domain Eukaryota; kingdom Metazoa; phylum Chordata; order Testudines; family Emydidae; genus Terrapene; species Terrapene triunguis. The sequence continues at coordinate 1,112,050 of NW_020664909.1, read as the reverse complement.
TGCAGACTGCTCAAGCACCAGAAGGCTCTCATTCCCCAAAATTTGAAAAGTCCTTTCCTTCCCGCCTCACCCAAGCCCCCGTCCAAGTTTCACCCCCCAGTTTCATGTGTAGTTGTTAATAAAAAATACGTTTCTGTTCATTACTGTTTCCATCATGTTCTTTAGAGGAGAGTCTGTCTGAAGGGGGGGAAGGGGGTTGGTAATTGGACAGGACAGCAGCAGGGCACACACACATTGCAGTCACTAGTTACCCTGGTCAGTCTGGGAGGTGGTTTTAGTGTTCTGTGGGGGGTGGGGGGGGCTCTGTGACTTTGTGGCGGGGGAGGGCAGTTAGAGATCTTATGCAGCGGTCCTTATCCTGGATCACAGAGCCACACAGCAGGGGATCTGTAACCGTCCTCCCCCTGCCACAAAGTCACATAGCCCCCACACACACACAGTCCCAAACAGGAGGGGTGGCAGGCTCCGTTCAAACCACCAGTCCACCACTGCGGAGCCTGTCATTCCTGGAATTTAGAAGCGTCATTTGCATCACTACACTACACCCGCTCCCCACCACAGTCTGCGTCCCAGGTTCAAAACTTTCCCGCGAAAACAGTAATTAAAAAAACGGTGTTCATTAACAAAATTCAAGTCATTTTATTTTTAAACGTGTTTTGGAAGGGGGGGAACGGGGTATGTAAATGGAGAGGATACTGAAGATTTAGTGGGTAAAGAAACGGGTGCAGGTTCAGCTTCTATGTACACAAACTGAAAAGTCACAGGTTACCCTGCTCACTGTGGAACCTAGCTTTCAAAGCCTCCCGGATGCACAGCGCGTCCCGCTGGGCTCTTCTAATCGCCCGGCTGTCAGGCTGGGCGTAATCAGCAGCCAGGCTATTTGCCTCAACCTCCCACCCCGCCATAAAGGTCTCCCCCTTGCTCTCACAGAGATTGTGGAGCACACAGCAAGCTGCAATAACAATGGGGATATTGGTTTCGCTGAGATCACAGTGAGTCAGTAAGCTTCTCCATCTCCCCTTGAGACGGGCAAAAGCACACTCCACCACCATTCTGCACTTGCTCAGCCGGTAGTTGAAGAGTTCTTTTTCAGTGTCCAGGGCGCCAGTATAGGGCTTCATGAGCCAGGGCATTAGCAGGTAGGCTGGGTCCCCGAGTATGACTGTAGGCATCTCCACATCCCCAAGACTTATTTTGTGGTCCGGGAAGTAAATACCTTCCTGCAGCCGTCTAAACAGACCTGAGTTCCTGAAAACACGAGCGTCATGAACCTTGCCCGGCCATCCAACATTGATGTTTGTAAAACGTCCCCTATGGTCCACCAGTGCTTGCAGCACCATTGAAAAGTAGCCCTTTTGGTTAATGTACTGGCTGGCCTGGTGGTCCGGTCCCAGGATAGGGATGTGAGTTCCATCTATAGCCCCACCGCAGTTTGGGAATCCCATCGCGGCGAAGCCATCTATGATGACCTGCGCGTTTCCCAGGGTCACTACCTTTGAGAGCAGTACCTCAACGATTGCGTTGGCTACTTGCATCACAACAACCCCCACGGTAGATTTGCCCACGCCAAAGTGGTTCGCGACTGACCGGTAGCTGTCTGGCGTTGCAAGCTTCCAGAGGGCTATGGCCACTCGCTTCTGGACAGTCAGGGCTGCTCGCATCCGGATGTCATTGCGCTTCAGGGCAGGGGACAGCAACTCACAAAGTTCCATGGAAGTCCCCTTCCGCATGCGAAAGTTTCGCAGCCACTGTGATTCATCCCAGACCTGCAGCACTATGCGGTCCCACCAGTCCGTGCTTGTTTCCCGGGCCCAGAATCGCCGTTCCACAACATCCATATGACCCATTGCCACCGTGATGTCCTCGGCGCTGGGTACCGTGCTTTCTGACAGGTCTGTGCCACTCTCAGACTTCAGGTCCTCACCGCGCTGCCGTAGCCTCCTCGCCCGATTTCTCAGCATCTGCCTCTGGGAAAGGTGGATGATAAGCTGCGAGGTGTTGACAACGGCCACAACTGCAGCGATGGTAGCAGCAGGCTCCATGCTCGCAGTGCTGTGGCGTCCGCGCTGTCACTGACCAGAAAAGTGCGCGAATTGATTTCCCGCCAGCGCTTTCAGGGACGGAGGGTGGTAGTGACGGACGGATGACGACAGTTACCCAAAAACACCCTCGACACATTTTTTTACCCAGAAGGCATTGGCGGCTCGACCCAGAATTCCAATGGGCAGCGGGGACTGCGGGAACTATGGGATAGCTGCCCACAGTGCACCGCTTCCAATGTCGACGCTTTACCCGTTAGTGTGGACTCACAAAGTCGAATTACCATCCTTAGTGTGGACACACACGTTCGACTTTGCAATATCGATTCCACATATTCGATTTAAGTAAAATCGAACTACTCTCGTAGTGTAGACATACCCTTAGGCTACGTCTTCACTACGGGGGAGGGGGGAGGGGTCGATTTAAGATACGCAAATTCAGCTACGCGAATAGCGTAGCTCAATTCGACGTATCCGAGCTGACTTACCCCGCTGTGAGGACGGCGGCAAATCGACCTCCGCAACTCCCCTGTCTACGGCGCTTACTCCTACCTGCGCTGGTGGAGTACAAGCGTCGATTCGGGTATCGATTGTCGCGTCCCAACGAGACGCGATAATTCGATCCCCGAGAGATCGATTTCTACCCGCCGATCCAGGCGGGTAGTGAAGACGTAGCCTAAGAATGCAATTCTTTGCTAGAAGACTGAAATAAAGTTTGTTTAAAAGTTACAACATATTTTGTATAAAGAGTTATACAAGGTTTAAAACTTACAGCTTGAACACTGTTTGCAGTGTTGTTGCAACAGTGTTGGTCCCAGGATATTAGATGTAACAAATTATACAATGTTACTAATCAAAGCCAATATTGTTACTAATGACCTAAAGTAGAATGCAGACACAGGAGTAGTGCTGACACGTTAATGAAGACATAAGCTATGAGGACAGTTCAGGAGTTATCTCCACATGACAGAGGCTTTAGGAAGATTCAGTGTATCCAATATAGGGCTTACTACCCCACTACAGGACTTCAGGAAGGGGAAGAGCATCTTTGTGCACTGACTCACCACCCTAGTGAGGAGGGCTTTACACTCGGTTCAAAGGGGACAGGTGACAAAAGGGCAAAAAGGTAAAAAAGGGCAACCTTTACCACAGGTAAAAAAGGGCAACCTTACCAGAAGGTAAATGTTGGGAGGGGCAGAGACATGGAAAATTGCAATAGAGTCATAGAAGCAACAAGAGGGAAATAAGTGGGGGAATCTGCTCAAAATCTTAGATGTCAATACAGCAATACAAGGAGTATGGGGAATAAACAGGGAGAATTTAGTTTATTAGTACATAAACTAAATTATGACTAGTCTTGGATGGTTTAGACACAATAAATCTTGCATTAGACTGGATGACCCTTGCAGTCTCTTCTAACCCTATGGTTCTATGATGTATCCAGCATCACAGATACTGGAGTGGAGAATATGCGTATAAAATCTGTGGAAGACACCAAGCTGGGAGGGGTTGCAAGCACTTAGGAGATTTGGGAATAACTGGGTAGGTGGCAGCACTACTGAAAATGATCTGGGGGATGCAGTGGATCACAAATTGAATGTGAGACTATGTCTACACTACCACTTACGTCAGTATAACTTATGTTGCTCAGGAGTGTGAAAAAGCCACACACACAAGTGACATAAGTTACACCGACCTAAGCGCCGCTGTGGATAGCTTGTTGAATCAAGTTGGGGTACATATTACTTTTCTATATGCAGTGGAGATGTAAGTGAATGCCCTTTGGAGAGAGCGGTCAACAGCAAAATGAAGGTGGCAAGGAATGTTAGATACTTTCCCTTTTATCTGTTATTTCCCTGTTTTCCAAGATATGGGTGGGTGAGATGGGTCTTGGTGCAACCTTAACCATCACTCAGTGTTATCTGTTAATTATATAGACTATAATATCACACAATTTATTGTTTTACAAATTGCTTTAAGTAGTCAGGAATATCCAGGATAGAACGGAATTTTATTGTTAAAGAGGTTAACCTATAACAGCTGAACTCCGAAGCTGCTCAAAAAACTTTGTTATACAAGAAGAGATACAACTTACCTTATTACCACATTGTAGGAGTCAATTTTCTCCCCTAGTGTCTTGTTTCGAAGAACTCCTCCATTACCAACAACAACACACCTTCTACAGATCACACTGTTGAACAAACAGAGCTTTAATATGCATGCTCATCAAACATATCAAATTTATTAGGTTTTCCTTTAAGTTGTATCTGTCTTATGAACCTTTGGCTTCAGGGGTAGCACAGAAACCAAGAACAACAGAATATGGCTTAAGGTGGGATTTTTAGTTTAGTTACCATTGTTTGGATTGGATTTGTGTGTGGTAAAGTGGGTATCCATCAGCACCCAAGCAGCATTTGATGTCAAACACTGACATTATAACATTCCCAACCCAGATTGAGTTATTTCTGAAACTGTCACAGCCATGAAACAATGACTTTTTTTATCCAACACCTAGCATTTACAGATCACATTTCATCAATAAATAGCAAAGCACTCTACAAAGGGCACTCCTTGGAGTTGGTTTTATATGACTATGTGACAAGTTAAGGTACTACTCAACATGACTAAGGTTCTGTAATTTAGCCTATCGAGTAGTACTTCAATATACAAAGCAGTCCCATTTCTTTCAATGGGACTACTGATTTAGTAAAGTAGTACTTGACATAAGCAAGGGTGGTGGAATCAGACCCAAAGACAATACTGAAAAATAAAGCTTACAGAAGCAGTGGCAGATTAGCCACTGGACTGACGGGGCCTGTGCCCAGGGGCCCCAGCCACCTGGCGGGCCCTGGAAAAAATCCGCCACTTGGCAGCGGAAGCCCAGAGCCCCGGCCGCCAGAGCGGGGCATGGGAAGTCCCCATGCACTGACCCTGCTTTGCAGCAGCAGCCATGGGACGGGGGAAGCCCCCCACCCAGCACCCACCATACCTGCTCTGCAGCAGAAGCCACGGGGCAGCAGGGGAAGCCCCAGTGCCTGACCCTGCTCCCCACAGAAACGCTGGCGGTGGGGGGGGAAGCCCCAGCACCCATACCTCGGCTGCGGCCCTGGGACTGGGGGAGCTCTCACTTTCTGCTGAGGCCCCAGACCATGGCACGGGGACAGAGCTTCTCCAATCTTGGGGTCACAGGGGGGGGGCGCAGAAAGGAGCAAAAGGATTCGTGGGGCTGCAGTGCGGGGGCAGAATGAGGACGACCCTGGGTGGAACAGGGGCACCCCAGGGAAGAGGCAGAAAGGGGTGGGGCTATAGGCGGGGCTGCAGGCGGAAGGGGCAGAATGGGGGCGAGGCCACAGGCAGAAGGGGTGGGGCGGAGTCCCCCAAAACCTTAATCTGCCTCTGTACAGAAGAGGTGAGACGAGCCAATGCTATGTCCCTCAGGCCTAGTCAAAGTGTTATAATTAAGGCTAAGATTTAGTCACGGGTATTTTTAGTAAAAGTCATGGCCAGGTCATGGACAATAAACAAAAATTCATGGCCTGTGACCTGTCCATGATTTTTACTATAAATACCCCTGACTAAATCTTAGCTGCTCCTGGGGCGCCGATGTTCTGGGGGACCCAGGGGCTGACAGCTGGCCCCTGCTCCAGCAGCAGGGGCTGAATGCCTCTGGCTGCCCACTGCTCCAAGGCCCCTGGGGACTGCTCTCCAACAGCCTCCGGGATGGCCCCTGGGACCGCTGCTGCTCCGGCAGTAGCCGGTGCAGCCGGCCCTGGGGCTGCCACAGCAACTGCATAAGTCTTGGAGGTTCCAGAAAGTCATGGAATCCATTACTTCTGTGACCGCCGTGACCGACTCACAGCCTTAGTTATAATGATCTCACTTGTACGGTAGCTTTTCAATAGCAGTTCTGTAGCCATATCTGCACTGGGAAATGCCTTTCCTTTACAAGGGGTTCTTGCTCAGCCTGTAACACATCTCAAAGGTCAATGGGTAGTTGTCTAACAAAATTGAATTTTGCAAAAAGCAGTCCCAAGGCTTGAAATGAGGTGCAAAGGGCTGGCACACCATCCCAACACATCTTTGGTGGCTCCAGAGCAGTTTCCACAGTGGTGCAGGCTCCAGCAGCACTTACCTCAAGCAGCTCCCAGAAGCAGCAGCATGTCCCCCCTCCGGCTCCTATGCAGAGGCACGGCCAGGTGGCTCTGCGCGCTGCCCTGTCCGCAGGCACCGCCCCTGCAGCTCCCATTGGTGTGATTCCTGGCCAATGGGAGCTGCAGAGGCAGCGTGCGGAGCCCCCTGGCTGCCCTTACGTGTAGGGGCCAGAGGGGGGACATGCTGCTGCTTCCAAGAGCCATGCAGAATGGGGCAAGCCCCCCATCCCACTCCCCACCTGGAGTGGGGCAAGCCACGGACTCTGCTGCCCAGCGGGAGCTCAACGGCTGGATTAAAACGTCTGGAGGGCCGGATGCTGCCCCTGGGGTGTAGTTTGCCCATCTGTCTTACCCTATACTATACAGATTTCTTGGGGGAGACCAGCGTTTCTCAAACAGGGGGTCCTGACCCAAAAGGTGCTGATTGGGGGTGGAGGGTCACAGTATTGCCACCCTTACTTCTGCGCTACCTTTTCAGCTGGGTGGCCAGTGAGTGGCGGCTGTTGGCCAGGTGCCCAGCTCTGAAGGCAGTGCCCTGCCAGCAGCAGCGCAGAAGGGTGGCAATACCATACCATGCCTCCCTTACTTCTGTGCTGTTGCCTTCAGAGGTGGGCAGCCAGACAGTGGCAGCTGCTGACTGAAGGCCCAGCTCTGCAGGCAGCGGCACAGAAGTAAGGGTGGCAATACCAGACACTGCCATCCTTACTTCTGCGCTGCTGCTGGCAGCAGCTCTGTCTTCACAGCTGGGCTCCCGGCCAGCAGTTGTCACTCTCCAGTTGCCCAGCTCTGAATGCAGTGCGCTGCTGCTGGTGGTGGCAGAAGTAAGGGTAGCAGTACCGCAACACCCCCCTCCCCCCCCACACACCTCTTTTTTGGGTCAGGACCCCTAAAATTACAACACTGAGATTTCAGATTTAAATATCTAAAATCATGAAATTTACGATTTTTAAAAAACTATGACTGTGAAATTGACCATGAATTTGGTAGGGCCCCAATGATGAACATCTGAATGTTAATATAATTAACTGATTCCTTGATGAATATTTTAGCTGAAACATCCAGCTAATGGCCTAATTCAGTATGGTTTGGTATCACAGAAGTTAGAGACGGAGAAAGCCTGTTTAGTCATTTTTATCCATCTCTTCAGGCTGTAATAGAAAGAGAGAGCCTGAGACATGAGGCCTGGTATAAGAGGCCTGGTATAAGGCCTAAGGCCTGAACTAAAGTAATCAGGCCCTGCTGATATAAAGTAAAGTCAGCAAAAGTCAGGCTGTGAGCAGAAGTCAGGCCCTGTTACAAAACATGCCTACTTGCAAGTTCACAGAACCTGGCAAGAACAAGGCTGGTATTGCAAAAACACAAACAGCCCTAAGAAAGGCTAGGCACAGGACATTCATGTAAACACATTCCAGCAGGTTAGTATCAGAACACCCCAACAACAAGTATGGTATAAGCACACTCCCCAAAGATAATATAGGTCACGCTGACCCCTCCTAAAGATAAGGTCAGGGTGACAGATAGAGATGTTTTGACCAAACCAACATGTACAAGGTAAAGGGAGGTAACTAACCACATCAGAAGGGCAATATGTAACTTGTTTGTATCAGTGTATAAAAGAAGGGTCACAGGGGATGTGCCTTTGTCCAGCCAAGGGGGGAACAGAAAGTCCTGCCATTCACTGAAGTGGCCCATTGTATCGGGCATACAAGTCTTAGTATCCCTTTCGAGTCTATGGGGTGCTATTACTGTGCTTCGTCAACAATAAACCTGGCCGAGCACCTTCACTACTGTGGTCTTCGTGGGCAGTTCTATCAGAGTCTGCTGTGTGAGCTATCTGGCCAGATCCAGCAGCGAGAACAAACGAATGCACGCACACAGAGCCAACAACTGAAGACACAGGCCACTGCAGGATTGCTCCCTACAGTAGATTTTCCAGCTGTTTGTCCAATCTAGTTTTAAGATGTCCTGAGCAATGAAGCAAATGAATGTATCCTAGAGTTTAAATGGACCCCCCTCATTGCTGGAAAAATTGGAATAGAAAATGTCCTCTCTTAATTCTGCTCCATTGCTCCTAGTTATATCACAGGGTTCAAAGTGAGCCAACTGGGTTGTAGGAGAGTAGCAGCCAAGGGAAAGGGAAGTGAAGGGAAGCAGAAAGGCAGCCTCTAAGGGATGGAAAGAAAAGAGACAGAAGGCTAGTGGGGGAAGGAGGAAGGGGAGAAACCAAGAAGGAAGGGGCACAGCAAGGGAAAAATGTGTACTTTTCCACCAATTGTTTTTCCACTTTGAACTCTGAGCAGCACTAACAATGCAAATCAGTTACATCATAATAATCTGTCCTTTGATCAGTCCGTTTTTCATCTGCCAACAGCAACCACATGCCTCTTTAAGTGCTCAGTATAGATAACACCACCCGGATAGCCCAGGCACTATAAATAGTAGTTAATGTCTGTTATTTGCATGATTAGAGCTATCTGTTCTATTGTTCTTCTCCGCTTTTCAGATTCCAAAGTCAGCACAGCTGAGAATCTGGCCCTATAGATTTTTGCCAATGTGATGGACTAATCACCACTTATGAACAGATCTTTAGCTCACAGGTGTGGATTTCTCCACTGTTTCTCTCCCCCACTCCCTTCACCCCCAGGTGGTTGTTTTGTGTGAAGGTATAAAAAACTATGGACATCACTCTCTCGTCCATTAAGGCTGCTTTGTGCTGCTCTGATGATACAAAGTGTCCTTAAAGCTAGGTTAACCAGCCAATAAGAGATTCATCCTCTATAGGGGAATCCCCAAGTGGTAGAGAGCTACCACAGTAACTTCCAGGTCACCCCTTTCCCAATCTTTGGTTTAGGGGCCATGGCCAGGGCATTCCTTCACCTCAGCAATGCCTGGCTGCTGAAATGGCCCCTCAGGCCAGAAGTTGCTGCTCTTTGCCCTGCGGACTCCGTAGGTAGCTGGACAGCCCCAGGGTTGTGGGAGGAATAGTTGGCTTTGCACCTTGTCTCTCAAGCTGCACTGAGCACAGGCTGGGCCCAGATCAGGATCAGAGCATGTGTTCTGGTAGAGTTAGAGTACTTGTTGTTAGCTTGTTCATTCTATTTTCTCCTCCTCATGGTGCAGTTAAGACCTTAATCCACAGTCCTAGTACAACTGGTTAAACAGTATTCAATTAATTGAAAATTCAGTGAGATTTATAGCTTGGTAAAACACACACATTCCAGCCCCATTAGTGATACATTTTACACAGAATTTGAAAATACTGCTGAATATCATAAAAAAAGTGGCAGCCTCTGAATTACTGGTAAAGCATCCGATGTTGGTATCCAAAATTTGAAATTGGTTATCTAAGTCACTTGTAGATCGATTACACTTGGTGTTGTACACAGTAGTTCAGAATCCAACAACTATCAACAACCAAATCATGAAGACTAGTTTTGCAGCTCTGCCTATACTAAGGGGCTTGAATAGGCTAAATCCATCTGGAAGTCTAGCATATGCAAATTGTTTCTACATTATTTTTATCCTCCTTATGTAGCGTGTGCAGTAGCATCTGATCACTGTCTACCTTTGAGAGATGATGGAAATGGTTTAAGCGAATGGATTAAAATTATACAATATAGTTGTTGCTTTATAGCAGATATGTTCTGCTCTTGGTCTGATTCTGTTTCATAGGAGCCTTGGGTATGTAGCAGAGACTACTGGAGACATCTGTAACAGGACTAGACTTTGATCAGAGAAACTTTGATTTAAGGACAACTTCTTCTAGTGCAGACATGGAAACAGATTGGCTGCTAAGACTATGCTCCAGGTATCAAACATGCCATTTTTAATAGCTTGTTATTCCTAGGACACTTTAGCAAGCACACTTAACAATTAATTGGCAGTAAGTGTGCTGTGAGTTAACCATAACTGCTGTAAATTGAACCTCAAGTACACCTCTACCTCGATATAACGCTGTTCTCGGGAGCCAAAAAAATCTTACTGCATTATAGATGAAACCGCGTTATACTGAACTTGCTTTGATCCACCGGAGTGCGCAGCCCCGCCCCCACCCCGGAGCACTGCTTTACCGCGTTATATCAGAATTCGTGTTATATCGGGTCGTGTTATATCGGGGTAGAGGCGTACTGTCGATCTACTTATATTTTAAAAGGTGGTGGTGGGAGAAGGCGATAAATAATTGTGTCTAACACAGTGGGAGGTCTACATAAAGACCAGAAATCTAAAGGACCACTCCTCTGTTATATTAATATCTGGATTACTCGTGTGTCCAGCAAAGTCTCCTTTCTCCACACATACACACACACGCCATCTTGGATTTACCATGCTGGGGAGCCTATTAATTTGAAGTTATAAAAGCTTAATTTTAGTTTAAATATTTAATTTATTGCAAAGTGCCTCTTCTTGCATTTTCCAATGTTAAAAGAATAATTTTTAAATGAAAGCAAAGCCTTTCAAGTTTAAAATTACTATGGGAGAGTTCCTTCCTAAAAATGGGATTCAAAATAGATGGAAGACACAGTCCACTATTTCACTGCAAAAAAATAATCTCAACCTCCCTAAACAGGAGGTTGTGAAGAAGTTTATATGATTTTCTTTGAGGCTATTTGGCAAGGGTTGGGTGGAAAAGAAATGTTCTGCTTACTCACTATTGCATAATACATTTATAGTAGCTATTTTTATTGTTAATGGAAGCCAGGATTTGAATAAGAGTTATGATGAGAGAACATGTAAGTATCACGAATATACGTATCCCATATAGGGAACTGGCATGCTTGAAAGTACATGCAATGCAGCCTTTCAAAGCTATGGCTCAGACCTGCAAACCCTTACTCAAGTCAGTAATTCCATTGATTTCAATAGGACTACTCATTTGAGAAAGGGTTTGCAAAATAGGCTCTTGCAAAATATGCATTTCAGTTAAGACTGGATTTCAAAACTGCATCACTATAAAAAACAACAACAACATTTCCCTCCCCTGTTCACTCTGGACCGTTTTACCGGTATCCCATATAATTTGCTTATTTTTATACAGATTTGAGGTACGTGTCTTCATGGCCACAGTCCACTTTATACAAACATAATGTCTGAGCCAGAATAAGAAAGCTTACTGGACAGATCACTCTATATTTTGAGTAAACAAAGCTAAATTGCAGTAATACTAAATTGTTTAATTACTTAATTGCTGTTCTACACATCTGGGTATGGAAATTGTATGGCAGGCCATAATGCTCACGAAATTGGGGGTCGGGTTGCGGGAGGGGGTGAGGGCTCCGGCTGGGGGTGCGGGTTCTGGAGTAGGGCTGGGGATGAGGGGGTTGGGGTGTAGGAGGGGGCTCCAGGCTAGAACCAAGGGGTTCAGAAGGCAGATGGGGGGGGGGAAATCAGGGCTGGGGCAGGGGGCTGGGGCACAGGAGGAGGTCAGGGGTGTAGGCTCCAGGCAGCGCTTACCTCAAGCAGCTCCCGGAAGCAGTAGAATGTCTCCCCTCCAGCTCTTACGCGGAGGCACGGGCAGGTGGCTCTGCACGCTGCCCCGTCCGCAGGCACTGCCCCTGCAGCTCCCATTGACCGTGGTTCCCGGCCAATGGGAGTTGCAAGGGCGGCGCTTGGGGCGGGGGCGGCGTGCAGAGCCCCCTGGCTGCCCCTATGCATAGCAGCCAGAGGGGGGCCATGCTGCTGCTTCCGGGAGCCATGCGGAGCGGCCCTTGACCCTGCTCCCCCAGTGGAGCGCCGGAACGGGGCAAACCCCAGGCCCTGCTCCCCAGTGGGAGCTCGAGGGCCAGATTAAAACGGCTGGTGGGCCATATGCAGCCTGTGGACCATAGTTTGCCCACCCCTGTCTTAGATACTATAGTGATTCATGCTCTGTACATACTGCACAAATTAGATTCGTTAAAATAAAATATGTAGCACCTAGTCATCACATTTAGGCTTATTTAAACTACTGCCTGTTAAGTAACCACACTACCGATTGTTTTTACTACTAATGTATAATTCTGCAACAAAAATGAAAAAACCCTCTAAACATTATACAGCCCCCCTCCCCCAAATTTTGAGTGGAGAACAACATTAAAGGGATAAACAATCATGGTATTATTTTTGATCTATAGTGAGAATTGCTAAATTTAATTTTGCTACCTGGTTTTGCTCTGCTATCAAAATGTCTAGAAGACTCTTGACTGTATTCACTGTAGACACTACTGAATACAATGATCTTCTGAACCAACATCTGTGGGTTTGCTTCCTTCAAGACGCCACTGAGCAGCAGCGTGTTCTTTCAATGTGCAAAGTGTTCTGCCATTAAATAGCTGGCACTCCTCTACTCTATGAACAGCTTCTGCACTGGTCATTAGGGGCCAGGGTGTTTTTTTTTTTTTTTTTTTAAAAGTACATCGGCGCCTAAAGATAGGAAGCTAGTGCGAACAGGTACCCTTAGGTGCCTAAATATTTTACAAATCTTGCCCTTGATCCTCACCTCCCTAACTGAGACTGCCTGTTGTCAGACCATCTGTAAGTGAGAACAGGAGGGCTTTTTTAAATTGAGAGCTCCCTGGGGGGGAAAAATTCATCCAATGTTAAAAATGACCATTTTTCTCTCTCTAAAACAGGGGCCTAAAATAAGCTAAAGCTTGGGCTTAACCCCCAGTTTCTTAAGTTACAATATACAGAGTCCAAGTAGTATGTTTAAAATATGCCTTTGGTATTCTGATACAAGGCAATAATTTATAGCTTGATTTCTTTGAGGACAAAGAGACATAAATAAAAGAATAAATTACAATAAGCATTAATATTCTTTTATCAAAATTTATGTAGTATTTTCCATCTTAACCAGAAATATGGTAAATATACCTCGTTTGGTGCGTGGGGTACAAGGATATGTATGTTGCTTGGTGATTGAGTGTGGTTAGCTAGTTTGAAAATATGCTATCCTACTAAGAAATCAAAGTCCAGACAAAGTGGTGTCCACCCAGAAGACTTCAAAGGCCAAAACCTAATACACGGCAGTCAATGAGCAATCCACAGAGTTCCATTCCATCCCCATTCCCTATCAATCACTGGATTGCCAGAGACCGTCTTTTGTGGCTCAACACAAGGGAAGAGTCTAGGCACATAATAATGAAGTTGAATATGTATTCGAACTACTGGATTATTATTATTATTATTATTTTTAAATTTCCCCAGTATAGACATGGCCACTGTTGGTGACCTGGTTGAAAACCTACCTCAACCATGCCTTCTGAACTGGCACTAAAATCTTCTTAGTCTGGCCTATACTCATAGACTTTTCAAAAGAAAAGTCATAATATGGGCTTCAGGGGTAACTGCAATTCCCTAAGGTCAATAAGACTTTAAGGGCAAAGGGCCCATATTCAATTAGCAACCCCCTAAAGAATTCAACCCTCTTCAAAACAAAACCAAGATTCTAATTTACCCACAATTATTGAATGTTGACCCTACCTGAATTTAAAACTGGGCTTAATTATACATTGGGACCAGTCTCTATATTTTTTTAAAATACAGTGGGTCGGATTCTGATCTCAGTCAAACTACTGTAAATCCAGAATAACTCCACTGATCTCACTTTCTGACTGACAGTTACATTTTAAAACACAAGAACAGTAACAAAAACAAAAAAACAACCTCACCCATTATCTTCATTGAATAGTCCGCAGTTATGCAGTCTTGAAAGGGCTAGGCGAAAATAACTCTCTAGAAAGCAGAAAATGAAAAAAGTGTTTCAAATGAAAGTGGTCAATGTTTCACAGTGCAGAAATAAAGATACCACCTTGACTACAGCATTTTTAGCCAGAATAGCTTTTGTCCATTCATTGTCTGTCCAGAAAATAGAATCAGAACATTACCATAATCTAAGACTATATGTTAGTTCACAATACAGTTTTATGACAACTTCTCCAGGACAAACAGCTGCCCTACCTCTCCCATGCATGCCTGGGTCTGAGAACAGAATGGGATTCATGTTCAGAGACTACAGATCTGAGACTACTAGACACAGATGAATACAGTAAATATGGTGGACCAGAATCCTGGACAAGAATCGCAAATGGCAGCTTAAAAGGTCTACTGTTAGCCATTTTATCTATCTAAGGTAATCGAATGGCTTTCCATCATCATTAGCATTTGAGTGCCTCACAGTCTTTAATGTATCTATCCTCCCAACATGACTGTGAAGTAGAGAAATGATATTACCCTTATTCTACAGATGGGGAACTGAGGCGCAGAGAGACTAAGGACCAGAATTTTAAAGGTACGTAGAGATTGCTCCAGTCAGCATTACAAGGCACTTATGACCCATTTTCAAGTGATTTTGGCACCTAAGAGCCTAAATCCCATTGTCTTCCTCCCAGATTTTTAAACAGTGTTTAGGTGCCTATCTATATCTTTTGGTGCCTAAACACTTTTAAAAATCTGGCTATAAATACCTAAGTCACATTTTAACATGGGACTTAGCTGTCTAAGTCACTTGGCCTTGTCATGCTGCATGGGCAATGCCTAAATCCCTTTAAAAGTCTGACTTAAGTGACTCGCCCAAGGCCACACAGTAAGTGAGTGGCAAAGCTGGGATGAAAAATTAGTAGTTCTTGACTCTCATCTCTCTACACCATAAGAATTCAAGAACATAAGAACAGCCATACTGGGTCAGCCCAATGGTCCATCCAGCCCAATAGTCCATCCAGCCCAATAGCCTGTCTTCTGACAATGGCCAGTGCCAGGTGTTTCAGAGGGAATGAGCAGAACAGGGCAATCATCAAGTGATCCATCCCCTGTTGTCCAGTCCCAGCATCTGGCAGAGGCTTAGGGACACCCAGAGCATGGGGTTGCATCCCTGACCATCTTTGTTAATAGCCACTGATGGACCTACCCACCATGAACATATCTAATTCTTTTTTGAATCCAGTTCTAATTTTTGCCTTCATAACATCTCCTGGCAATGAGTTCCACCGGTTGACTGTGTGTTGTGTGAAGAAATGCTTTTTTTTGTTTGTTTTAAACCTGCTGCCTATTAAAATCCTTAGTTCTTGTGCTATGCGTAAATAACACTTCCTTATTTACTTTCTCTACACCATTCATGATTTTATAGACCTCTATCATATCCCCACTCAGTCACCTCTTTTCCAAACTGAAAAGTCCCAATCTGTTTAATCTCCCCTCATATGCAAGCTGTTCTACACCCTTGATCATTTTTGTTACCCTTCTCTGTACATTTTCTATTTCTAATATATCTCTTTTGAGATGGTGTGACCAAAACTGTATGCTGTATTCAAGGTGTAGGCATGCAATGCATTTACATAGTGGTATTATGATATTTATGGTCTTATTATCAAACCCTTTCCTAATGTCAAATATCAGAGGGGTAGCCGTGTTAGTTTGTAAGCACAAAAACAACGAGGAGTCCGGTGGCACCTTAAAGACTAACAAATTTATTTGGGAATAAGCTTTCATGGGTAAAAAACCCACTTCTTCAGATGCATTTGAAGATCCCACACCAAAGGTTCTTAAGCAACTAAGGGTATGTCTACACTACCTGCCGGATCGGCAGGCAGCGATCGATCCAGCGGGGATCAATTTATCGTGTCTAGTCCAGACGTGATAAATCAATCCCCGTTCGCTCTCCTGTCAACTCCTGTACTCCAGCTCGGCGAGAGGCGCAGGCAGAGTTGACGGGGGAGTGGCAGCTGTCGACTCACTACGGTGAAGACACCACGGTAAGTCGATCTAAGTATGTCGACTTCAGCTACGTTATTCATGTAGCTGAAGTTGCGTAACTTAGATCGATCCTCCCAGTGTAGACCAAGTCTAAGCAGTCATGGGATAAGAGGGAAGGTCCTCTCATGGATCAGTAATGGATTAAAAGATAGGAATAAATGGTCCATTTTCAGAATGGAGAGAGGTAAATAGCAGTGTCCCTGCTGTTTGAAGTGGGTTTTTTTACCCAAGAAAGCTTATGCCCAAATAAATTTGTTAGCCTTTAAGGTGCCACCGGATTCCCCTTTCCTAATGGTTCCTGACATTGTTAGCTTTTTTGACTGCTGCTGCACATTGAGCGGATGTTTTCAGAGAACTATCCACAATGATTCCAAGATATTTCTTGAGTGGTAACAGCTAATTTAGACCCCATCATTTTGTATGTACAGTTGGGATTATGTTTTACAATGTGCATTACTTTGCATTTATCAACATTGAATTTCATCTGTCATCTTGTTGCCCAGTCATCCAGTTTTGTGAGATCCCTTTGTAACTCTTCACAGTCTGCCTGGAACTTAACTATCATGAGTAATTCTGTATCATCTGCAAACTTTGCCACCTCACTGTTTATCCCTTTTCCCAGGTCATTTACAACTACGTTGAACAGCACTGGTCTCAGTACACACCCCTGGGGGACACTGCTAGTTACCTCTCTCCATTCTGAAAACTGACCATTTATTCCTCCCTTTGTTTCCTATCTTTTAACCCATTACTGATCTATGAAAGGATCTTCCCTCTTATCCCATGACTGCTTTGTTTGGTTAAGAGCCTTTGGTGCGAGATCTTGTCAAAAACTTTCCGAAAGTGCAACTACACTATACCCACTGGTTCACCCTTGTCTACATACTGCTTCTCTAACAATAGTAGTGTGTATATATTATATACTACTGTACCTGAATAAAAAAAAAGTAAAGATCCATTTAATAATTGATACTAAGGATGTCTACAGTGCACACCAAGCCTGGAATCCGACTCTGGTTTGAGCCCAAGCTCCCCTTCCCTCCACACACAAATCAGTCTGATTCGGGTCAGCAAGCACCCAGGACCCAGGTCCTAGGACCCTGCTAGGGGGTGTGTCAGAGCCAGACTTGGGTCCAAGCCCTGTCACTTTGCAGTGTGGATATAGTCAAGCTCCAGACCCAAGTCAGAAGGTCTGCATAATGTAGTACAGCTGTGAGACCCAGGTCATCAACTGTAAACCCAGGTGTACAATGCAGTGTGGACTCAAGTACGGGCGTGGAAACACTGGTGTTCACAAGCCCGGGTCCCACAGACCTAGGCTTAGTGTGCTGTGTAGACATACCCATTGATATAGCTTACATTTAATACTGTACTCATCCCTAATAAATACTTACCTGCTCTCTTTATTCCATAAGGTAACTCAAGCTTATCATTTCCATTGGACAGTGCTAGTTTCATGAAGTCATTAACACACAGGAATGGATATATTTTCTGACCACTAAGAGATGGGGGGGAAACAGAAAGTAATTTTAATAAAACACCCATGCCCATTTGAATCAACCAACAATGCCAGCAATCGCTTTAAACACCTTCTAAATCATACTTTAAATAGCATGCTATCAGTTTTTTTTAGAGAGACTAATGAAGGCATGGAAACAGCACAGCCCATGGAATGAGGAAAACATTTTACAACGTAACAGTATCAGAAGTTCAAACAGAAAGAAAGTCAGAGGGATAGATTCTCTGCTGGTGTAAACTGGCACAGACCCATTGAAATCAACACAGCTGTACCACTTCACACCAGCAGATAATTAGCCCCAAGTTTGAGAGAGTCTGCAACATGCTACAACAACGACATTAATTTTGGTTTGAAAATTAAAAATTCTTATTCACACTGGAGGCAAAAGAGAGGAGATCTAATGAAGGTTTTAAAAAAGTTATATGAGAGGGATTTCTCAGAGGTTAACCAGATGCCCTGCTCTGAAGAGATTTCCTTGTGTTCTCTTTAATATGTTTGGGAGGTGCTCAGATTCCATGTGGCACTGTGTCAGAACCTAAACAAAGGAGGCAGGTTATCTGCTCATTCAGAGGCTCCTCAGTAGCCGTATATCAGAATTATATCACACAAAGGAAGAAACTGTACGGAATAAGTTGCCACGTCAAGTCAAGTCAAACATACAAACGGTAAATCCAGACCTATAAAGTGCTGAATACCTTCACCTTCCATTGACTTCCATGCACAACTTCCCTTCAATGAGCGTGCATGTGATTTGACTTTAGTAAGAATTGAGGACATGCAGCACCTCACAGAAGGTGCTCTGCAATGTGCAGGATCAGGCCTTAGATGAGGAGGTTACTTACTTGTAACTGGAGGTTCTTTGCGATGTGAGTGTGACGTTACTGACAAACTGTGACCGTATAGATCATTGTTACAACCAGGGTCCTATGGTTGCACCAGGTCTTGTACAGAGGAGGCCAAGTGCGGTGTCTATGGGAAGGTTGTAGTTTGCTGGTTATGATTATGCTGTCTGTATGTGTGTATCATTTTTGTATTCGAAGTTATGAATATTGGCTAAGTACTTGTTTGATTCTAAGTAGCCTCAGTGAAGCATTTGGTCAGCTTCTTGAGAAAGGACTATTCTCAGTAAGTGCCCAATCAAGAAATACTTAATTGACAATGGACTTTGGGAGATGCCAATCCACATCTGAGCTTCCCTGGGAAAGTTCAAATTAACATGTAAACAATGGCGTCAGCCTGCAAAAAGCTGAATCATTCATAGACATGTGACTTGCCCAGGTGACTGCAAACTCCATCTTGTTGAGGGAATTTTACACAGGAGAACAAAGTGGTTTCTACCCACAAGAGAAAGACTATATAAGGCCCTGGAAACCCCTCCATTTTGTCTTCAGCTTGCTCAAAAGATAGCCTCTCCACCCCAAAGAGATGCCTGAAAGAAACTGGAACAAAGGACAGTAACTATGGGGGTGTAAGTGATTGCTGGACCCAGACTAGGAAGGAGTCTAGTCTATGAAAGAAGCTTATTGGAACATCTCTGAGGGTGAGATTTACCTGCATTTAGTTTCCTTCTGTATTAGGCTTGGATCTGTGTGTTTTTGTTTTATTTTACTTGGTAACTTACTTTGTTCTGTCTGTTATTACTTGGAACCACTTAAATCCTACTTTTTATAATTAATAAAAATCACTTTTTGCTTATTAATTGACCCAGAGTAAGTAAGTAATTCCTGGGGGAGCAAACAGCTATGCATATCTCTCTATCAGTGTTCCAGAGGGCGAACAATTTATGAGTTTACCCTATATAAGCTTTATACAGAGTAAAATGGATTTATTTGGGGTTTGGATCCCATTGGGAGCTGGGTGTCTGGGTGCTAGAGACAGGAGCACTTCTTAAGCTGTTTTCAGTTAAGTCTGCAACTTTTGGGGGATGTGGTTCAGACCTGGGTCTGTGTTTGCAGCAGGCTAGTGTGTCTGGCTAGACAGAGGTACTGGAGTCCCAAGGTGGCAAGGAAAGTGGGCTCAGAGGTAGTCTCAGCACATCAGGTGGCAGTCCCAAAGGGGTTTCTGTGACCCAACCCATCACAGTGTGGTCCCTATCTGTATTCCGCTGAGGGTTAAGCATGCGCACCATGTGTCCAGAGCTGGAGAATTTGAAAGTAGTAGCGTCCGTTGATCCATGCATGTGTCATTGCATCGCCTAATAGTTTCCTTCGAGGCAATAAAGGGCTGGGTGGACCAACCGTGCTCCGGTTCCTTCTCCACTGCAAATCAAACAGATCCACAGTAGAGGGGAAGCAGGGTGGAACTGGAATACAGATAGGGACCACACATCTTAAAGAAAAAATGGTTACTCACCTTCTCGTAACTGTTGTTCTTCAAGATGTGTGGCTCATATCGATTCCAATTAGGTGTGTGCGCGCGCCGTGTGCACTGTTGTCAGAAATTTTTTCCTTAGCAGCACCCGTCGAGTTGGTTGTGGAGCCCCCTGAAGTGGCGCCTCCATGGCGCTCCATATATGACCCTGCTGATCCGGCGCCTCCTCAGTTCCTTCTTGCCGGTTACTCCGACAGAGGGGAAGGCGGGTGGGTTTGGAATGGATATGAGCAACACATCTCGAAGAACAGTTATGAGAAGGTGAGTAACCATTTTTTCTTCTTCGAGTGATTGCTCATATTGATTCCAATTAGGTGACTCCCAAGCTTTAACATTGTCCTGCAACTGTAATTCATTTGTTATCAGGAATTCATGTATGTTTGGAAAAACTTCAGTGTTGTTTTCCTCCACTCAGCGAGCCCAGAATTCCAGCTCTTTGTCATCATCATTGACTTCAAATAGGTGCTCCTATTTGGGATTCCATAACTCTGAGCCCACAGCCCTTGAAGTCCTAGATTTAGATCATTCAGGCAAGAGAATATATACGACAAGTATCCCAGCCGTGAAAGCCAGACTGAATCATGCAGATAGTGAGAGAGTGGGAATGGGTGGTCTGTAAAGAATACCTTGACCTCAGAGTGAAGTTCAAAGAAACATGTCATGGCCTCGCCTCGTGGCAACCATCAAACATCCATGTGGAGCGATAGATTGATGTGCTCACTTCCCATTTCATAACAGTGGAAAAGATTTTGGAATTCAAGGGATGAACTTTTATAAAGTTTACCATCTTCACAGCATTGTCCAGCAGCCCACATCTGGCATCATGGGGTCCTTATATTCTCCTATTACGACAACTGGCTAGTAACACCGCAATCAAGAGATGTGGCTCAAGCCTCGATCTCCATGTTACTCAGACTCCTTTTCTCCCTGGGTGTAAGTGTAAATGTTGAAAAATCAACTTCGGTGCCCACACAGTCCCTTCATTTCATAGGGACCTCCATCAACGTGGTCTCAGCATGATCCTACTTACCAAGTGACAGATTCCACACCCGGCAGGAACTTGTCATCCAAGTAGTCAACAGTCCTTCTGTTCTGGTCAGGATTTGCCTGTCCCTCCTTGACCACCGCCTTCACTGTCTTCAGCTGTGGCTCCAGAGACTCTATTCACTCAAATGACATACCATGGACTTTCTGATGACAGTCGCCCCCTGAAATGCTCTCCTTCCTCCAGTGGTGGACAGACCTGAGGCCAGAGGTGGGCCACTACCACAAAGAAAACTTTGGTGAAGACCCATGGAGCAGTAGTGAGTCCAAATGGTAGGACTCGATAATGGAAGTGCGGAGGGCCTACCGTAAATCTCAAGAACCTTGTGTGGGTTGGATGGATGTCTATGTGAAAATAGGCATCCTACATATCAAGAGCCATAAACCACATGCCTCTTTCTCTTTCTAGTGCCAGCATGATGGCTGCTAAGGCGAACATACGAAATTTGGGTTTGCGGATGAAGCGATTGAGACGGTGGCGGTCCAGGATTGGTCTCCACCCGTCCTCCTTCTTGGGTACCAGAAAATAAGTGGAATAGAACCCCATGCTCGGATAGTTCAGAGGAATGTGTTCTACCACCCCCCTTTGCAGTCAAGAGTCTACCTCTAGAGTGAGTACGCTGTCATGGGTGTGGTCCCTGGGGAGGGATTGGGGCAGGGGATGTGAATGAGGTAGCTTTGTGAGCTCGATTGTATAGTCACGACGAACAACATCCAGGACCCATCTGTTGTTATTGCACTCCAAGCTGGTAAAAAGAGTGCTAGACCACCCCGAAGGGGGTGGGTCAGGTGCATGGCAGGAGGGAAGGTGGTTGGTGGTGCTCTAGGTGCATTCAGAAGTATCACTTCTGAGAGAACTGAGCATGTGATGCTGAAGGCTGTGAAGGCGGTCCCGGAGGACGGGGTCGCTGGGTCTTCTGTCGCTTGTGAGGTGGTTCATAGGGTCATTGGTGGAAAAACTGGGGAGTCCTGAACCGTTGTGCAGGTCACAGATGGTAGAATTTTCTCTTGGGTGCAGGGGTATAGATACCCAGAGATCATAACGTGGCTCCAGAATCCTTGAGGGAGTGAAGGAAACTGTCAGTCTTCTGGTTACACAGGGGAGACTCGCTGAAAGGGAGGTTCTCCTATGGTATTTTGTACCTCCCTGGGGAAACCAGATGAATGCAGCCACAATTCTCTCTGCACAAGCATTTCCATAGCCATTGTGCACCAAGAGGTATCCACTGCATTTACAGCAGATTGAAGTGCTGTTCTTGTACAAGTCTGCCCTCGTCCAGGATAGCCTGGAAACAGGCTTGATCTTTGCCAGTAAAGTTCTCCAATTTACTGAGAAAATTATATTTGGCCAATAAGGCCTGCTAGTTCGAGATCCAAAATAGGAGGCTAGCCAACAAGAAAACATTGCAACCCAAAAGGTCCAGCCACTTGCCCTCCTTGTCTGCTGGGGTGGAGCGTGGGTGCTGTCACCTGGCCCACTCCGTTGTCACTTGGATCACGAGGGAATTGGATGGGAGGTGGGACAATAGAAACTCAGACCTCTTGGCTGGTATGTACCACCTTTTTTCTGCCCCCTTGGGGTTAGGTGTGTAAATGGCCCGGGTATGCCAAACAGTCCGAGCCAGCTGAAGAATGGCATCATTGATTGATAGAGCAACCCTGGTCGGTACCAAGGCACGAAGGATGTCCAGAAGCTAATGCTGCTTGTCTTGTACTTCTTCCAGTGGAATATGAAGGTCCTCAGCCACCCTGCGTAGGAAGTCCTGGAACTGGCAGGTGGTGGAGAAACTGATGTCACAGCAGCATCTGGAGAGGATGATGGGAATCGTTCCTGTTCAATACTATCAGAACTGGACTGAGTGGCTCATCCTCCAAAACTGGTTCCAAACACCTACTTGAGGGTGCCCCAAGCGGGGATAGGGATGAACCCTCTCTTGCTGAATAGGAAGGCTCCAAAGGTGGACATTGAGGCCAGGACCCCCAATATGGCCAACAGGATGGATCCGGAGGATGCTGCAGAGGGCCCCATGGAGTGGGATACCAGTGGCTCCTCTGTTGGGGGAAAGTAGGGTACCGCCACGAAGCTGGTGGTCCCTTAGGGCACTTGTAGTGGTGGTAGGAGATGAGCGGCCCTTACACTTCATCCGAATCCTCCAATGATGAAAACTCGGATCCCAGTTCCAATGTTGGTGGACCATATAAACTATAGGCAAATGGGTGGAAGCATAAGTCGACTGAGGTAAGCCCTGGGTTGGAGATCGTACCTCAATAGGCACAGGCAGCAGAGTAAGGCGTGGCAATCTTGGTTCCCCAAGGGCAAAGAGTTCATGTTGCTCCAGCGCCATTTCCAGCCTCCCTGTAGCCAGAACTGGAGCTGAAGCAGAGGACTGTCTTGAAACCGACGGTTCCCTTGAGTTAAGGGGGGCCGACTTGGAAGGCATGCGTGGCTCAGTGCTCGGTACCACTGATCTGTGCAATTTCTTGTCTTGCTTGTGAGCCTTGGAATACACCGTTTCTCCATGGCTAGAACTCATGGAAGGTGTATCATCCTTCTTGGGCCTGGAGGAAGACTTACCATGCCATGCTTATGTGCATGCTTCCTTGCCTCCTGATTAGGCCCCAGCATGGGGTGCGTAGTACTAGTACCATTGGAACCAGACTCAATCTCCATGGTCGGAGGCATGCTCCTGGGATTCTCAGGTCGATGCACGTGGGGGGTTCCCCGGCCTGGATCTGACTGTGGCCTCATGGCAACCTCCAGAAGGTGCTTCTTGAGGCAGAGAACTGGGTATGGCTTGGGAAAGACAGGCAGATACTGCACCTTGATGAAATGTGGGTTTCTCCCAAGCAGTTAAGTAGAGGCAGTATTGGTGCTCGTTGCTGACTGAGAAGGAACACGGAAAGGAGGTGCAGATCTTGAACTCAATCATCTTCAGCATAATCCAATACCTAGGCATGGGGAGTGGGGGTGAGGGGGCATGGCACTGGTAAGCAGATTTCCCAAAGTCTCTTATCTCTTAAAAACAATTACTATACACTAAACTACACTAAAAACAGCAAAAACCAGAATAAAACTAACTATATGCAATTGTAAAACTGTTTTTATTTATTTATTTATTTAAGTTTGTCACAAACTAGAGGACACTAGCAGCTCCGACTTGGACCAGGCAGCAGTAAGAAGAAACTGGAGGCACAGTCAGTCCACCCTGCCCTTTATCACCTTGGAGGAAACCATGAGGCGAAGCAAGGGTGTATGAGCAGACCAACAGACACTACGGGCATGGCTACACTTGCAGATGTAGTGCGCTGTGAGTTAAAGCCAGCTTCGGAGAGTGCAGTAGGGAAAGCGCTGCAGTCTGTCCATGCTGACAGCTGCTTGCGCACTGGCGTGGCAACATTTGCGGCACTTGCAGCGGCATTGGGAGCAGTGCATTATGGGCAGCTATCCCAGCATGCAAGTGACTGCAACGTGCTTTTCAAATGCGGGTGGGGGGGGGGGGTGGCAGGGGGGGGGGGGGGGGGGGGAAGAGGGGGTTTTTGGGGGGGCCCTCAGTGGAACGCAATAGGGACCATCACTCAAAGAGCAACAAAGCGTTAAAATGACAATGGAGAAATGATTAGTGAATATTGTCCTAAGGAGGGAGCCTACTGTAACAGCTGTAAGGACACATAGGCAGAGCAGTGTTCTTTGGGACAAGTTAGTGCAGGGCGTGCTTTTATGTTTTTCATTTAATAAAAGACTGTAGAATAAATACTTCCATCATAGTTTAATGAGTCAATATTGCTACTTCCTAAAACAAACATCAAGATTTATTAACATTAAAAATATATTTAACAGAATAAACGTTCTTCTCCACGGAAATCTTTAGTAAAAGGCAAAAGATTTATACAATCTGAAGAGAAACCAGAGAAAACAACAGAACAAAAGAAAACCATGGAAATAAGTTATGTTATCTGAAATAAACAGGCTAGCCTAGATATGACACCAAACCCTACAAGTCAATATTATGATGTCGCTTTAGTAATAAGCTCTACTGTTCGCAGGTAGATGGAGTTTACTCCCTGCAAAGTGGACCTTAATTCCTCACTCTGTGATGTGAACGCACCTGGGTTTCTTTTCCATAAGGTTAAAAATCTTTTCATCCCTCCAATCTAACAAGTGACATAAGTGGAGGATCTGACCTTTGTAAATCAGCTCCATAGTGGAGCTAAGATAATTTACACCAGCCCAAGATCTGGCTCAGTATCCTAATTCTACTCCTGGGGGAATTCTGCATGACTGTGCACCTGCAGAAAACACCCTCCCTCCCTCCCCTGAATTCCTGTGCTTCCCTGCAGAAAACAGCAGGGAAGCAAAGGGAAGCCGCAACAGCGAGTGCAGGCAGTGGGTCTGGGGAAGGGGAGGTGGAAGGGGGGGGGGAAGAAGAGGCAGTGGGGAAGGAAGGGGGGGTGGAATGGGGAAGAAAGGGGGGGTGGAATAGGGCAGGGGGAGTGGGATGGAGAAGAAAAGGGGATAGGGGAATCATGGGGGGAAGTGGGAGCCTGGCTTGCAGCTTCCCCTTGGTAGCAGCTGGGGCTCCCCTGTTAAGCAGGCCCATCAAACTCTCCCCCAGACAAACCCTACCCCCCTATACCTGGACCCCTCAGATGAGCCCCCCACACTCAGACCCCCACCCCACTGAGCCCCAACCAGCTGCACCTGGACTCCCACCCCATCAAGCCCATTCACCCAGCACCCAGACCTCCCCACTTAGCCCCCCACACCCAGACCCCCCCCCCACTGAAGCCCAACCACCTTCACCTGGATCCCCTGCATAGTCCCATTGCCCCTGCACCCGGAACCCCACAATGAGTCCCTGTGCATCCAGACTGCCCCACACAGAAACCTCTCCCCCCCCACTAAGGCCCTCCACACTTAGATTCTGCTGGGCTGAACCTACCCACCCACACCTGGTGCACTCGGTGCAGAGGGGCAGGGCCCCGGGGTGTTTCTGGGGCAGGCCCAGCCCTTGCACTGTGTCAGGGTCAGGTGCAGCCTCACTGCCAAGTCCCTGTATTGGGGGAGGTGGGGGCTTCAGGGTGATCGCTCACCTCAATGCAGCCAGCGGCCTGTGCTCCCCACTGCCATGCTGGAGCCACATTTATTTATTGACAAATAAAATTTACAGAATTTTGCAGAAGTTTAAAATATTGTGCGCATAATTTTTATTTTTTTGGTACAGAATTCCCTTGGGGGTAATTTAATTCTTTTTCCCTTTTACCTCTCAAGTTACAATAAAACCAGAATACCTGTACTTTTGCTTCCTTAAATGGAGTAGGAGCTTTTGTGTTATGCCTGAGGATGAGGCTAATCAAACATCCCTTGTGCACAAAGGGGAGATGGAAAGTAAACCATCAGTAACTCACTTTTTTAGTTCATGGAAATGCAGATATTAAAACTCACATATTTCATTAAAGGTGGAATTAATTTTGACTCATTTGATGCATTGATTTCCAGAATAAGTTGGAGCTCCATCTTCAATGTGATGTGAGTTTCAAGAATGAAAGCATACTTCCATTAAAAGACAAGCTAAACAGAAACATACAGCCGAGTCCAGAGGTCCTTATTCAGTCCTAAATTGAGCTGAGATTTATAGTTTAGATTAAATTCATCCAGTACTTTCTATGCATACAGTGTCCCATAGCAGATAATTTCCCCAAATATATGTTGTTCAAAATTTACCCAACAAATTTTATTTTATTCTTAACTCTATGGATTGATCAGACCGTTCACCATGTGTACAAAGGTCCATTTTCACAAATTTGAGCTGTGTTAGTTTGAAATAATACCATGTAACTAATCCTGTTTCCTGATTGGATGAGCACAGTTTTTGGCCTTTGAACTAGACACAATTCCACTGAATGGTAGGTATTGCCACAGAACGTTAAGAAAGCACCTCCGACCTTTAGTCCTTTGGACCTTTAGAGCTCAAATCAATACCCACTGAAGTCAGCAGTGATAGTCCCCCTAACTTCAGTGAGCTTTGGATCAGGCCCTGAATGCACAAAAATCTCCCTGGATTACTATCTGAGTAACAGTAAATTCTGTCCTCAATTATAGCCATGCAACCCCACTGCCTTCAGTGAAGGCAGAGTTGGACCCACTGCTCTAGCCTACCGATTGGAGTGTGATAGGGTTACAGTTTAATAGCTTGATTTTTAGAGATGCTGAAAGCAACTGTGGAAGCACAGATCACTGAAAAATCAGATGAAGCCCCTGAATGATTGAGTTCTAGAAACAAAGGCTTTATTTACTGTACAAGCATGAAACACTGTTCTATTGTGTCTCCCTATTATGGAAATAAATTCACGATTATTAAATAATTATATTTAATTATTTATTCACTACAGATTCATAAGTATGCTCTGGCTGCTTTGTGCTGCCCTAGTGATGTAAAGTGACCACACAGCTGCTTCATGTTGACAGAGTGGCACAAAGCAGCTCATGCGTACTCAGGAATCTGACCCCGAGGGTCACATCTGATCTGGTAGTTACGATGAAAAATATTAATGGTCAAAATGTGTTGATAACTAAAATGTCTCTTCAGTTAGCACATTCCACCCACAATTTGGACTTACTTCCATAAAGACTCAAATGGTGGGTCCAATGAACAATTTTCTAGTCCAGATTTTCTTCGTGTAGCCGTAGGCGGCAGTCTAAAAGAAAAGAATATTAAAGAATTGATATGAATTGAACAGGCAACTAAAGCAGGCGGCAGCGACAGGGTGGGAAACTTTGACAACCAAGTTCAATACATTGATTTTTTTAGTTCTACTGATGTCAACAGATCCCACCAACAAATAAAACAAATAAAATAGGACCTAATAAAGGTTTGCAAGTAAATCTTCTGGTTGCTTTCATATTAACTTTACTACTTAATACTATGCTTCTTACTGGTAAGACTTTTATCATTCAGTGCTGCTCCAAGATACCTATCTTCATTACCTAGTAGTTATTAAAGCTGCTACAACTGGAGGTCAGGTGTTAGGGCCCTGTGTGGAGATACAGAACTCTTTTGCTGACTCACCCCGATAGCCACACCAGGTGGGGTCTTACTAGTTCTACTTAAAAACATAAATACTGAGTTATTCTGTGAGAAGAGAGAGAACATGGGGAGGGGAGGAGGAAATTCTGCATGGAGAAATCAGCCCATTCAGAATAAAGCTTGAGGAATAGGGCCTGGATCCACAAAAGGGCTTAGGCATTTGCAATACTGAGCATTGCAATGCCTAACTTTTAGGTGTCTAGAAAAAAATTAACTGGAACAACAATGGGATCCACAAAATTCAAGCTAGGCACCTCGGCTCCCTATATAATGAATGGGGAGAGATAGGTGTCTTAGAATGCATTCCACATAAGCCAACACGCTAGACGTGGTGCCACCTAAGGTAGTCAATGGGAGACGCTGACAAGAGGGTGTGTCCTAGCCCTGCTCCTCTCCTGGAGATAGGCAACTAAATCCAGGCTTCAGGAAGGCGCCTATCTCTGCTAGTGATCAACAAGCGGGAAACCCTCTTCTGGAGTTAGGTGGCTTACGTGCCTAAGACATTTCTTGAGAGAATAAGTTAGGCATCTGACCAAATCCATGTACAATGGGGGGAGGGGAGGCTCTCCCTTTCTTCCTTTAGCTTAGGGTATTCATCCAGGATGTGGGAGATGCCTGGTTCAAATCCCCCCCACCTAATAAAAACAAGGGATTTGAACAAGGATCTGCCATCTCTCAGATGAGTGGTCTATCCACTGGATTATAGCGTGAGTCTCTCTCTAGCCCAATTAATATTTAAATTATTTCCTTACAGTGGCACAACTTCAACAGGAGAGATTGGGAAGATTCACATCAGAATTCTCCACAGCCCGATGGTTAGAACACTCACCTGAGAGGCAGCAGACCCCTGTTCAAATCCCCTCTTTATCAGGCAGAGGGGGGACTTGAAGCAGGGGTCTCCCACATCTTGGGTGAGTAACTAACCACTGGACTGGGAGGTCCTTTCCCCTACCCCGAACTGTTTGGTATAGAGCTAGGTCGTCTCTGAGCACGCTTACCGGTTCAGGTCTGGCCGGCTAGATATGTGCTCCTCCGCCTGTCTTCCCCTTGTTTGTGGATCATGCTGGAGTTTAAGTGGGAGACAGGTGTCTGAATGTCTAGAGTGAAGCAACATTGTGCATGCTCAGAGATAGAAACATAGGTGTCTAGAGAACTTTTACTGCAAAACTTATGCACCAAATGAGTTCAGGTGCCTGCAGGGTTAGGCAGCAGCAGAGAGTGAGTTTTGTGGATCACAGTGGTGCCTAAAAATGGGACTTAGGCAACTACCTATCTTTGTGGGTCCGGGCCTAATGTTTACATTTGTAAGCACATTTCTGCCTTATTTAAGAAGGCAAAGCCCAGGAATGAAAGTGAGGTTCACTTTCTGCAATATCTATTGTGTGTGCGCTGCGTTAGGAGCAGGCAGGCGAAACCACCCATTTACAGCTGCATAATCAAATGCAAAATGATGTTCTGACTTCAAGTTGCCACATAGCACTGATACAAACCAAACTAAGGGAAATACTATATGTTTGTTTCTTTGTTTTTAAAACATTAACCACTGAGTTCATGGTTTTATAGCACAAACCACACGAACAGCATTTTGCAGATCAGACTTAAAAATAAGTGGAGAGCTATGTGCAGCCACAGTTCTGGAGCACACGCCCACATTTGTGCCTGAAACTTAATTATAGGTGTTTGCTTCCACAATAAACTCATGCACCCAGTTACCTGAGGTGTTTGTACACATGCATGTGTGAGTTTTTCACATGTAGGCAGCTCTTCAGGCTTTGACAATTTGGCCTTGTATGTCATAAAATGACACATAATAGTGTTTAAGGTAGGTGGAAACTAAAGACCATCAAATTTAATCTTTCAGAAGGAAGTGTCTTTAAATCAAGGTGGATTGATTTAAGTCAAAGTGATTTAGATCACCAGTTTTAATCATGCTTTAAATCAGCAAGCAGGAAACTTGATTAAAAGAATTGATTTTAAATCTTATTTTGCATGTGTACTTTTTAGTTATTTTCCATTAAAGGTTGATTTTCATTGGTTGGTAACTATTAAAACATTTTTTTGATTTGCAACTAAATAGAGCCTTTACACTAAATTTAAGAACATAAGAACAGCCATACTGGGTCAGACCAAGGTCCATCTAGCCCAGTATCCTGTCTTCCGACAGTGGTAATGCCAGGTGTTTCAGAGGGAATGAACAGAACAGGTAATCATCAAATAATCCATCCCGTCGCCCATTCTCATCTTCTGGCAAACAAAGGCAAGGGACACTTCAGAGCATGGTTTTGCATCCCTGCGCATTTTGGCTAATAGCCATTGATGGAGCTATCCTCCATGAACTTATCTAGATCTTTTTTGAACCCTGTTATAGTCTTGCCCTTCACAACATCCTCTGGCACAGATTGACTGCGCATGGTGTGAAGAAATATTTCCTT
This sequence comes from Terrapene triunguis, assembly GCF_002925995.2. Lineage (NCBI taxonomy): Eukaryota > Metazoa > Chordata > Testudines > Emydidae > Terrapene > Terrapene triunguis. Next base: position 1,081,684 of record NW_020664909.1, on the reverse strand, counting down.
TTGTTTGTTTTAAACCTGCTGCCTATTAATTTCATTTGGTGACTCCTAGTTCTTGTGTTATGAGAAGGAGTAAATAACACTCCCTTATTTACATTTTCCACACCAGTCATGATTTTATAGACCTCAATCATATCCCCTCCTCAGTCATCTCTTTTCCCATCTGAAAAGTCCCAGTCTTATTAATCTCTCCTCATATGGAAGCTGTTCCATACCTCTAATAATTTGTTGCCCTTTTCTGTACCTTTTCCAATTCCAATATATCTTTTTTGAGCAGGGGGGACAAGATCTGCACGCAGTATTCAAGATGTGGGCGTACCATGGATTCATATAGAGGCAATATGATATTTTCTGTCTTATCATCTATCCCTTTCTTAACGATTCCCAACATTCTGTTTGCTTTTTTGACTGCCGCTGCACATTGAGTGGATATTTTCAGAGAACTATCCACAATGACTCCAAGATTTGTTTCTTGAGTGATAACAGCTAATTTAGACCCCATCATTTTATACGTACAGTTGGTATTATGTTTTCCAATGTGCATTACTTTGCATTTATCAACATTGAATTTCATCTGCCATTTTGTTGCCCAGTCACCCAATTTGTTACTTCTTTATACTAACCAAGAGGATACACTATATCTATACACATTTAAGAAATTATATAGCTTGACATACACTTATTCAGATTATTAATTTTTTACTTGTCTCCCCCCCATCCCAGGAAGTGCTTTAACCACTGGGATAAATGTTTTTAGGTGGGCACCACCACTTTCTCCTCTGGCCCTTTTGTTTGGAACTAGGCAGGCACCTAACTCATTCCAGCAAGTAGCAATTAAATCACGTAAGCCACCTGAGTCCAGATACTGGGTTCCCATTAATGGATTGCAAGTAGAAATCGTCACCTAAGTCCAGGCTGCAGGGAGGTGCCTATCTTCATGAGAGGGACAGGGCTTAGCACATCCTTCTGGTCAGCATCTCCCATTGGCTAACTTAGGCAGCTCGACACCTAGTGTGCAGGCTTCTGTGGATCTCCCCCCATTCATTGTAAAGGGCACCTGGATGCTTAAGACAAGCTTTGTGGATCACAGTGTTGTTCCTGTGATTTTCTAAGAGAGCTAAAAGTTAGGTGCTGTGACACTAAGTGTTGTAACATGGATCCCACCATCAGCCCAGCAGAAATTAAACTTACAAATAGACATTTGTCTTCCACAGATTGCAGTGAAGTATAACATACATCGCAGCAGCAGCCAGTAAAACCACCAGCAGAATCCGTTTCATGACTGGCAGACCTGAAATGCAACAAGATGAAACACTTTTGCTTTACACTTATTTCCGCAAAAATATTTCGATGGATGGGTCAAACTGTCAACATCACTATTAATTGCATTTAATTCAGTCAAAATGGTTCCTCGGGCCTTAAAATCTGTAAATAGGGTTACGGGGTCCCTGAAGTTGAGGCATTCATGAGCTCAGGAACAGCAACTGAATGCTATGTTCCTCTGCACTTATAAACATGAATTTTGCACTGTGATAGTATAAACCAGGGGCAGGCAACCTATGGCACGGGTGCTGAAGGCAGCACACGAGCTGATTTTCAGTGGCACTCACACTGCCCAGGTCCGGGGGGCTCTGCATTTTAATTTAATTTTAAATGAAGCTTCTTAAACATTTTAAAAACCTTATTTACTTTATATACAACAATAGTTTAGTTCTATATTATAGACTTATAGAAAGAGACCTTCTAAAAACATTTAAATGTATTACTGGCACGCAAAACCTTAAATTAGAGTGACTGAATGAAGACTCGGCTCACCACTTCTGAAAGCTTGCCGACCCCTGGTATAAACTTATTGATTTGCATAGTTAAACAAATATACTGGCTAATGGCATTGAAATAGGACAAGATATGATCTCAGAAACCTACCTGTCATACTGCTAACTTTTAATTGATACTGCCTTTTTCTTTTCCCCCATCACATTTTATTAAAGTCAGGCTTTGATCAATGGAATATCCAAAGGCATGTTGCGATTGGCTTCTTAGGCCTTCTTAACAACGTCACAGCCGTCCACTAACTCCCATCAGTTCATGACAGGGACTGCACTGTGGAGAGAAGAATGCTACTCGTTATTTTAAACGGGTAGGAGGAAAACACAGGTCCGAGTTCAGGAGAGCACTCAAGCACCTACTTAATTTGGGAGGAATAGCAGGAAAAGATGAACTTTTCTATTTGTTATTTTTAAGTTTTCACCTAATTTAAGTGGTTTAAGAAAACAATCAAAATTAAAAAGCAGATGGGCCAGACAAAGGAAGTGGTGAAAGAGGAAAAGTGACAGTTTCAAATGACCCTTCCTTCAAATTACCACACTGCCCTTTCAACACTTAACAGTATGTCAGCTGCCACTTAACCTTCTGACAGTAGCAGTTTGGCCACAAAATGATGTAGAAATTTGCAAAAGAAAGATACACTCTTCTATTATTTTCACTTTCCCCTCAACTATGAAAAGTAGTTCTTAGTAGGGCAATATGCTACATATGCGGCTCCCATGCTTTTTACTTATGTTTTTTAAAAAGAGATGTAATGCTAATGAACCATACTCTAATAGAAATCAGTTACACCAATATACGCATATTGGTATATTTCTCAGGTAGTTGAAAGTGCTCTGCCTTTGGCCTTGTAACTCTATCAACATCTGTTGTGGCTTGTTTTAAGCAGCATTAGGCTTGTTGGTTTTTTTTTCCCCTAGCAGTTTAAGACACCTGAATTACATCTCCCTGACTCATAACAAACATAAAAAAAGTGAAAACGTAAGACACTAATGCATTATACTGCTACATCCTATTGCCATATCCAGATTATTGCAGCATGAAAACACACAGAAAGCTGACAAAAGTATTACAGTTCATATAGGCCTTGATCCTGAGGGAGGATCCATGCACCTGCTCAGAGACCCATTGAGTTCAAGACCCTTCCTCATGGATCTGATTGCAGGGTTGGAGCCCGGGTTTGTAATGGCATCCGTAGGTAAGGAACTCATGCAATAAACAAATTATATTTCAAACCAAAGAAGGACATGAGATCACCCCCAACATTGCCTTGCTTTACTGTTTTGAATTGTATTATCAGCCTCGACTGCTCTTTCAACCTGAACCCCTCACATATTACCCTCCCCTAGCATCTCCCCCACACCTTTAACTTAATCCAGACCGCATGCTTTTTGCCATAATCCAGTCTTCTTCCACTTTAGGGGTACAAAGTGAGGGCTTGTCTACACTTACATTTTATAGCGCTCTAACTTGCTGGCTCAGGGGGGTGAAAAATCACCCCCCTGAGTGCAGCAAGTCTGAGCGCTTTAAAGCGCTAGTGTACACAGGCTCCGAGCGCGGGGAGGTGGATTACCGGGAACGCTGGCAGAGCTGTCTCCCAGCGCTCGCGCGCAACCACACTTGCACTTCAAAGCACTCCCACGGGAGTGTTCCTGCAACAGCGCTTTGAAGTTTCCAGTGTAGACATCCCAGAAACTCTGATTTCCACAAGACCTTCCCTAAAACTGCAAGGAAACTATAACCAGCATAGCCTGTTTGTTAGCAGTGCTCTGTATGAGTACAGAATGTCAGGTATGGGACTCTTTTCCAAGGAAATGGGCACATAATGATTTGTTAGAAACAGCTATCAAAATAGAGACTTTCTGACCCACCCACCTACACAGCAGAAGACAATGATACATTGGTAAGTAACAAATACTAAGGGCCTGATTCTCCTCCCACTTCAATCAGTGCACATCAGGAGTGAATCAGTTGAAGACAATGGGTCAGATTTTCAGCAGTAGCAAATCATTGACTTCATTGATTTCATTGACTTCAGTGGAGCTATGCCAATTTATATCAGATGAAGATCTGGCCTAGTGGAGTCAGAACAACAGTGTAAAAGCAGTGCAAATGAGAGGCAAATCAGCCCCTAAATGCTTTTATTAGAACAACCAATGAATTCTAAGTAGAAAAAAAAAGTTGAATTCTCAGCTCAAACTATATTTCAGTTTAGGTTTTAAGCACTGGAAAATGTATATCTACGTTTTTGAATAACTACTTAGTATCCCTTTACCCTTGCAAAGAAATTTACTAAACAAAAGAACACAAATCATTATACCCTTGAAGTAATAAAGATTCATATTACAAAATGTCACTATTTTCATTTATTTTCAACACCAAATTCCATATGGAACAGCTATGTTAAAAGACCATCACCAAGGTTGCAAAGTGAAGCACTCAGAAGTTAGAAAATGCCAGAATTAAAGGTTGCTCATGCAACCTTAACTTTGCCCCTTTATGAATTATGCATCATGATACAGTCTTTAATCATATGCTAAAATACTGTTTTTACCACAGGATGTGAGAAGTTTGTGTGGTGAATTATGCTATTATCCATAGGATCCTTGCCTCATTTGCTGAAGAAATTAGGTTGCATTTGGTTAACACTGACATTTACTGGTTTTACTTCCCCACCAAACAAACAAACAAACAAAACCACGTTTTCTTTTATGTGACTTTAAAAATCCATTGCATAATTCAACCACAGATTGGTTTGATAAATGGAACCAGAATTAAAAGATGTAAGGATCTAGGCTCCAATCAGGGGGCATTGCTATTAACTTACAAGTGAGAACCTACAGGAGCAGGGATCATTTGTATTACATTGAAAACCATGCTATCCTTTCCCCAATAGTGGGTTTTATCCATTGAGGACACTAGAGGTATGCAGGCAGAGCTGGCTTTGCCCACCATTCGTTATTAGGTGAGTAAACAGAGGGCTTAAATAGTGCTGTCCAAACTTTCACAAGAACTTCAAAAAATACTTACAAGAAAAGGAAAAGAAATGTGATAAGCCAGTGTCAGATATTCTTTGCATTATTTGTTTACAGTCCTTTGCTGAGTAATTTTCTGTGACTGGATATGCGGTTTTGAAGGAAATAGAGAACCATGGGAATTTCTAATAAGAAGCCTAAATAAACCTTTGCAAATTTACTTCCTCTACTAAATGTAGGAAAACTAAACTAGCAGATTCTATTACAACATTCGGAGAGCCTTCCACATATTCAAGTGACAAAGTATCCAGATACCCAAGATTGCTCTATGTCCATTCTGAACACAAGGGCCTTAACCTGCTCCCATTGGCTTCAAATACAGACATAGTCAGGATAGATCACATACTATACTTAGTAAGGAGGTGTATTTGTAAACCTTGTGGCCACCCTTTTTCCTTGGGATAGGGGACCAGCATCCCTGCTGGGGCCCTATTTTCATTTGAAATTAGCCTTTACTCTTCTGTGTCAATAATTACAGTGCCAGAGGGCGGGGTGCAACAACTTCACATCAGTTGTGTGCCCTATCAAGCATTCTCATAATGATAACTTACAACTATGGTGTGGTCACCCCATTGTCTAATAAGTGTGTGCAGCAGCAGCTACCAGGGCCGCCCGGGGGGGGGAGAGGGGTGTGTGCAAGTGGGGCAATTTGCCCCGGGCCCCCACAGGGGCCCCCACAAAAATATAGTATTCTATAGTATTGCAACTTTTTTTTATGGAAGGGGCCCCCGAAATTGCTTTGCCCCGGGTCCCCTGAATCCTCTGGGCTGCCCTGGCAGCTACAAAGCCTAAACTGAGTAACCATGTAATGTGTCAAGTATCAGAGGGGTAGCCGTATTAGTCTGGATCTGTAAAAAGCAACAGAGAGTCCTGTGGCACCTTTAAGATTAACAGATGTATTGGAGCATAAGCTTTAGTGGGTGAATACATAATTCAAGTCCTGTTCTCCCCCCCCCCCCCCCCCCCCTTTGCTTATGCTCCAATACATCTGTTAGTCTTAAAGGTGCCACAGGACTCTCTGTTGCATGTAATGTGGCCATTCTTTTCCTTCCTCAACCCTTCCTCTGCTCCCTACTGCTTGTTACCCTTACTCATCACATCATGTCTAAGAAATGATAAACTCTTAGGCCAGTCTACACTACAAACCTAAATCAGTATAACTGCGTCACTCAGGAGTAAAAAATCCACGCCCCTGAGCAATGTAGCTATACCGACCTAACCACACATGTAGACAGTGCTGTGTCAGCGGTAGGGCTTCTCCCTTCAACATATCTACCACCTGTCAGAGAGGTGAATTAACTACACCAGCATTTCTCAAACTGGGGTACTCCAGGGACCCTGTTGGCCCCACTGATCAATTCCTCCCCCTCCCTCTTTCAACTCCTCCCCCTCCCTCCCAGAGTTTCCTGCACACCAGGGAACAGTGTGCAGCAGGCACTGGGGCGGGAGGGGAGGAGTGGGGATGGGGCATGCTCGGGGGAGGGGGCAGAAAGAGGTGGGGAAGAGGAGGGGCAGGAGTGGAGCGGGGACGGGAAGAGGTGGGGCAGGGGTGGGCCTTGGGGGAAGGGGTGGAGTGGAGCTGGGGCCTGTGGCTGAGTGCGGGGCTTGGAGGTCCACGAAAACACTTAAATCAAAATGGGGGTATTCGGGTCGCTAAACTTTGAGAACGGCTGAACTACACCAATGGGAGAAGCTCTTCTGCCGGTGTAGTAGCATCTTCACTGAAGTGTTACAGCTGCACCCGTGCAGTTGTGCCACTGTTGCGCTGTACGTGGAGACAAGCCCTTAGGGGCTCTCAGGGGCTTCTTCCTTGTGCCTTCTACCTTATTAGTTCTATAAAGCAGATTTGGGGTGCAATTTAAATAAATACCAGTGTTGCAAACTGTTGCAATTTAATCGCAAGTCTTGCGATAAGTGGTGTTTTGCTTCAAATCCTAGCTGCAGCAATTAAGAGGCGGCGTGAGAATCTCATCTTTCATTAAAACAAAGTAAGTTTTCAGCCCTCATGGTTGTGGAGAAAAGTTGAAAATGTGGAGTCAGGGCAACCTAAAAGTTCAAAAGCCAGTGGCAAAACACAAAACCAAACTTTTTTTAAAATCTCATGGATATTTAAGCCAATCTGATAAATTTGGGGGGGGGGGGGAAGGGGGAGTACACCTCATGAATTTTGATTGCTTGAGGTAGCAATACTGTAATACAAAACCTTATATTCTTTTCCTGTAGTTGGCACTGCAGTACATTTCCTGTGGGCCACCTGCTCATTAAGATAAACACAGGCAGTGCTAATTCCAGGACTTAATGTTTAAAAAGAACTTCATGAACTGCCAATACACATACCCAGTAGAGTAGGTTTAAAGAATTTATTTATACTGCTCAGTTAGTGCATTGCATTATTTCTGACTTTTTCTATTTTTTGCTGTCTGTTCCAAAATATCTTTGCATAGTTTGGTATCTCTACTCTTTTTCAGGAAAGAAATACTGCCATGGGCATTACATGAAAGAATTGTGGTAGGGCCTTAGTTTGCTAATCTTATTTTATTACATTTACCAAGTCCTGAACTCTTACTCTTTTTTGCCACCTTTCCTTGCTTTCAATGCCATTCTGATATCGATTTAGCAAGAGACAGAGCCTCATTTAAACATAAATCATATGTTTAAATGAGGCTGGGAAATTAATTTATCATCATCATGAAACGTCTCTGAATTAAAACTCCATTTCCTGGTTTTGGGAATAGGACAATGATTTACTCTCCAGCTGTGTATGGTCAGTTTAATAGTTCAACTTACTTATATAACTTTTCTAAATGAGCAAGTCATTATAAATCTGCTTCGGAGATTTCCCTGTTTGTGGAGTTCCACACTAAACCACGACTGCCCACACTGAGATTCTACTGTGAAAAAGGTATCATTGGCTTCCTGATGGTGTGTTGCAACAAATGTGCTCCTATTACAAGTTAAAAAAAAAAAAAAAAAAAAAAAAAGTTTCCCCTGTGTTGGATCCACTGATCAGGACAGAATTTATAATGTATGGGTATTCCTGTCCAATCCATATGAATGATAGGGGCAGAGGTGGTTTTGTTTGTTTGCTTTGTGGAAGCTGAAACCTCCTCTTGCTGGCACACTAGCTGAATGAGCCAGGCACTCCCACAGACACTGCCTCAATTAAAGACAGCATGTACTTCCCCACAAGGAGTGAGCTTTCTGCAGGAGATTTTTTCCATTATTTCTCCAGGAACAGAACACACTGCTTCAGAAGCAGGGAGCAGGGGAGCTGGAATTTTTTTAGCAACAGGTATTTTCCCCAGTACTTATTCTCCACCAGTGATGTTCAGCAGGGATGGTGGTAGATGACAAGACTGTCATCTTGTTATTCTGCATTTCACCTGCTCTTGCAGCCAGCAGCTTAGCTGTGCATTGCTGCACAGTACATTGGGGGCACTCCAGGAGGGTCAGCAAGTTGTTTTTAGTATCTGAAGGCTAGCCTGCCTTTATTTCAGGATCAGGTTGGTATCACATTAGGGACTGCAACGGTATAGTGCCGGGGTAGGCAACCTATGGCACGCGTGCCAAAGGCGGCACGCAAGCTGATTTTCAGTGGCATGCACACTGCCCGGGTCCTGGCCACCAGTCCGGAGGGCTCTGCATTTTAATTTAATTTTAAATGAAGCTTCTTAAACATTTTAAAAACCTTATTTACTTTACATACAACAATAGTTTAGTTATATATTAAAGACTTATAGAAAGAGACCTTCTAAAAACGTTAAAATGTATTACTGGCACGCGAGACCTTAAATTAGAATGAATAAATGAAGACTCGGCACACCACTTCTGAAAAGTTGCCGACCCCTGGTATAGTGTTTAGAGAGCCAACACAACCATTCTGCTCTCCATCAGCACAGCCTGCCAGCCAGCTCAGACAAGGGAAGGAAAATCACCTCCAGCTGGGCCCTGCACAGACAAAACACCATCATGGTTTCATTTTGTCTCAAGGCTTTAGGGAGACTTCTGCATCAGCACCTGTTGTACGCATACCTGCACTTCCCTACTCCACGCTGCTTGAGGCCAGTCACTCACCTCAGACTGGCGTATCCTTGGGCTCAAAGCACCTCGTGAAGAATGCAAGGCTAAGTGTAAATTGATTCTAACCCTTCTTTTCACCCTCAACCTGCCTTCATTTTCATAAGCAAGGTGATTTTCCAAAGAAGGAATTGAGCTGGTGTCTGGCACCCAGCAAGTAGTCACAGTGGCTGGCTCAGTTTAATTGGGGTGTGAAATAGACAAAAGCTCCTTTTGAAATTTCTCCAATTGTCCTTTTCACTTTGACTCACTGCAAAAAACCATCCACATTGTGCTACAGATTGTCCCATCATCCTAGGGGGGAAAAATCTGCAACAGAGCCAGCTCAGGTAAGGGATTATCAAGAAGTTTATGGTGGGTTCTGGCTGGAGAGAGATGGGCAGGGTGGGAGTTTTTGGAGGGGGCAGGAACTACACTGCGTGGGCATAGGAAAAGTACAGAGTATGAAAACCCAGGCAGAACTAGTTTAATCTGGGGTCTAGTTTCAAGGAACAGATTCATGGGCATTAGGAGTGGAATATCCCTTTTGTGGAACCCACCTGATCCAGGCTGGGAAAACTCTCCATACTCCCAGTGCTGGAGTCTGAACCTACAGACACTTGTTGCCGTCTCTCCCAATTTTGGTGTCGTCTGTAAACTTGATCAGTGATTATTTGAATTTCTCCTCCAGGTCATTGATAAATATGTTAAATAGTATAGGACCAAAAACTGCCCCTTGTGGGACCCCACTAGAAACACACCCGCATGACTATAGTTCTCCATTTATAATTATATTTTGAGACCTAACAGGCAGCTACTTTTCAATCCATTTAATGTGGGCCATGTTCATTTACTGTTGTTCTAATATGCACTTTTATCAAGTCAAATGCCTTGATCACTTGATGATTCCCTGTTCTGTTCATTCCCTCTGAAGCACCTGGCACGGGCCACTGCCAATCCTAGAAGTTTAAGTATATTACATTAACAATATTACCTTTATCAACCAAACTTCTAATCTCATTGAAAAACATATATAATTGATTGCATTGATTGGTATTAAATACATTACACTCCTTTAATTCTTTATTAATCAAACCCAGTATCAGATGCTCCATTATCTTGCCTGTTATCATTGTCTAACAGGTCCATAATTACCAGGGCATCCCTTTTACACTTTTCAATTATTGGCAAAATATCAGTTTTCTTCCAGTCCTCTTGAATTTGCCCAGTGTTCCAAGACCTTGTGTCATAGGTAGAGCACAGAGTCTTAACACTAGCACCTTCTCATCTTAGGTCATGGCTACACTTGCGAGTTAAGAGTGCATTAAAGCAGCCCTGTGCGCTCTAACTCACGACACGTCCACACTGGCAAGGCATGTAGAGCGCTCGGACTCCGCAGCTAGAGCGCTCCTGGTAATCCACCTCAGCAAGTGGAATAATGTTTGATGCTCCTCCGCTGGAGCGCCACGGCGCCAATGTGTACCCCCTGATCTTTTAATGCGCTCTAATCGGCCTCTAGAAGTGTCCCACAATGCCTGTTCTAGCCACTCTGGCCATCACTTTGAACTCTACTGCCCTGCCCTCAGGTGACCAACCGTCAGACCCGCCCTTTAAATTCTCTGGGAATTTTGAAAATCCCCTTCCTGTTTGCTCAGCAAGGCGTGGAGTGCTCTCAGCGAATCTTTCCAGCTGACCATGCCTCCACGTGCCAGGTGATCCCCATTATGGAGTAATGGCAAGGTGCTGGACCTCATCAGTGTTTGGGGGAAGGAAGCTGTTCAGTCCCAGCTGCGCTCCAGCCATAGGAATTACAATACCTTTGGGCAGCTATCAAGGGACATGATGGAAAGGGGCCATGACTGGGATGCGCTGCAGTGCAGGGTTAAAATGAAGGAGCCACGGAATGCCTACTGCAAAGCCCACGAGGCAAACAGCCGCTCCGGTGCTGCCCCCACGACATGTCATTTCTACAAAGAGCTGGACGCAATACTTGGGGGCAGCCCCATCTCCACCCTGAAGACCACCATGGACACTTCAGAGCCCAGTTCAACAAGGCAGGAGGAGGAAAGCGGGAGCGAGGGTGCTGAGGAAGAGGAAGACACCCAGGAGCTGTTCTCAAGCCAGGAGGAAGGTAGCCAGTTGCGGTGGCTGGTGCTTGGGAAAGGACAAACACCAAAGGAGGTGCCCGGTAAGCTGCTTTTATTTTGGGAAGGAAGTTATTCGGTGCGGGCTCTTGGGGTGAGAAGGGTTAGGGCTGCATGCATGCCTAGATGTGGAATAGGACGTTGATGTGCTCTCTCACATCGGCCTCAGTGATCTCTTCAAAGGTCTCATCTAGAACTTGGGCAACGCGCTTGGGCAGGTTTCTTGGGAGAGCCACTGTGGTCCTTGTCCCAGTCAGGATAACATGTCTGCACCACTGTGCCGTGAGGGGCGGGGGGGACCATTGCTGCACACAGGCAAGCTGCATATGGGCCAGGGCGGAAGCCGCATTGTAGTAGAAGACCCTCCCTTGCTTCCCAGGTCACCTCAGCAGCAAGATATCTTCCAGGACGAACTCCTGTGGAAAATGTGGGGTGCAGTGTTCAGTATAGGGGCCCCTGCAGCTGTTGGCTCTCCCCAAGGCACAGAAACCCAGAGGACAGTATGGCTGTGAAACAATCAGTCGCGCTTGACCCTGTGCTTACTCGCCATTTTGGGGCTCCCAGGGGTTATGTGCGCTCGTTTTGGGATGAGCAAATTCTGCTATTGTGCAGACTGTGCTTGCCCTTAAGTACGGGGGAATCATTGCTCTGTCTGGTGTGAACAATGCTGCCTCTCTTAAGTGTTGCATTTTGCCTTTACAGATGCAACCTTAAGATCTCAGCGGTCCAGGTTATCACCGGCCGAAAGACTCCAAAGGATTAGGAAGAGGCCACGTAGAAGCAAAGAAGACATACTCCATGAAGTAATGCAGCAGTCCCTTAATGAGAATCTAAAAGTGCAGGAGTGGAGGGAGAGTGAAAGCAGGATCCGCCAGCAGAATGAGGATCACTGGCAGCAAAGCACGGATTGGCTGATAAGCATCATGGAGCGCCAAGTGGACTCTATCCAGGTGCTCGTAGCCATGCAGGTGGAGCACTACCGCGCCTGCCCCCCTGCAGCTCTTGTCCCAAAACCCTTTCCCTTGTGCCACCATGTCACCTCCAACCCACTTTCCCCAACATCCGGGTTCTTATCGCCACCAGCTGCCTCCAACACCTGTAGCTTCACCACCCAGCCCTGAAAACGATGACCCTTACCCACTGCACTCAACCCCCATCACCATGCATTATAGCCATCCTGAAGTGCAGCACTCATTGCACAGCACTCCAGACAGGAAGGTTGAGTATGAGAACAGGACATATGCAAATCTGTGATTGAACTGTTCCCCACCTTGCCCTTTCTGTTTCCCAAGCAGTTGTGCTTCTTTTCAATAAATGGATTTTTTGGCTTTGAAAACATTCTTTATTATTGCATAAAGTAAAAGACACCTTAGCCCAGGAAAGCAACAGGCACTGCAAGTCAGCGTAGCAAACACAGATTCCTACTAACATTGGAACCACTGCACTTCACTCCCATGCAGGGCACCAAACATTACTGGTGGCTTTCAGCCTCAAATTGCTCTCTCAAGTAGGGTGACCAGACAGCAAGTGTGAAAAATCGGGACAGGGGGTGGGGGGTAATAGGAGCCTATATAAGAAAAAGCCCCAAATATCAGGACTGTCCCTATAAAATCGGGACATCTGGTCACCCTACCCTCAAGGCATCCCTAATCCTTGCAGCCCCACGCTGGGTCCCTTTAATAGCCCTGCTCTCTGGCTGTTCAAATTCAGCCTCCAGATGTGGAACCTCCGAGTTCCATGCCTGAGTGAATCTTTCACCCTTCTCTTTGCAAATGTTACTGAGGGTACAGCACGCGGATATAACTGCGGGGATGTTGTCATTGGCCTGGTCCAGCTTCCCATACAGAGAGTGCCAGCGGCCCTTTAAACAGCCAAAAGCACACTCCACAGTCATTCTGCATTTGCTCAGCCTGTTGTTGAACCACTCCTTGCTGCTGTCAAGGCTCCCTGTGTAGGGTTTCATGAGCCACGGCATTAAAGGGTAAGCGGGGTCTCCAAGGATCACAATGGGCATTTCGACTTCCTCTACGGTGATCTTCTGGTCTGGGGAAAAAGTCCCGGCTTGTAGTTTCCTGAACAGGCCAATGTTCCGAAAGATGCGTGCGTCATGCACCTTTCTGGGCCAGCCCACGTTAATGTCAATGAAACGCCCACGATGATCCACAAGCGCCTGGAGAACCATAGAGAAATACGATTAACGTACTCGGAGGCTAGGTGGGCTGGTGCCAGAATTGGAATATGCGTCCCATCTATCACCCCTCTGCAGTTAGGGAAACCCATTTGTGCAAAGCCAGCCACAATGTCATGTACGTTACCCAGTGTCACGGTTCTTTGACTTTCCCACTCCAAACTGGTTAGTGACCAATTGGTAGCTGTCTGGAGTTGCCAGCTTCCAGATTGCAATAGCCACCCACTTCTCCACTGGCAGGGCAGCTCTCAATCTCATATCCTTGCGCTGCAGGGTGGGGGCGAGCTCATCACACAGTCCCATGAAAGTGGCTTTTCTCATCCGAAAGTTCTGCAGCCACTGCTCATCATCCCAGACTTGCATGACAATGTGATCCCACCACTCAGTGCTTGTTTCCCGAGCCCAAAAGCGGCGTTCCACAGTGGTGAGCATGTCTGTGAATGCCACAAGCAATCTCGTGTCGTATGTGTTACTCGAGTCAATATCATCGTCGGAGTCCTCACTGTCAGTCTGGATCTTAAGGAGTAACTTGACTGCCAAACGTGACATGCTGGCGAGACTCGTCAGAATATTCCTCAGCAGTTCAGGCTCCATTCCCGCAGAGCGAAAGGGAAGACAGAGCGCACAGTACAAAAATCATTGAAAGATGGTGCCAAACGTGGACTGAAGCACAGGGATTGTTAGGATGCGAACCGATGCATCACGGGGCATTGGGACAGGACCCAGAATGCCCCTCCACCCCCCTTTCCCACAAGTCACAGTGCCAGAATGGGAAGAGGTGCTCTGTGGGATAGCTGCCCATAATGCACCACTCCCAATGCTGCTGCAAGTGCTGCAGATGTGGCCATGCCAGTGCGCTTGCAGCTGTCAGTGTGGACAGACTGCAGCGCTTTCCCTACTGCACTCTCCGAAGGCTGGTTTAACTCACAGCGCTCTACAGCTGCAAGTGTAGCCATGCCCTTAGAAGGCCCTCTCCCTCCTTAGCCCATCAACACCTTTAAAGGAAACAAACCATGCAGGGTCTCATCCCTAATCAAATCAGGGATGGTTTAACACTTTGTCCTTTCATGCAAGATCAGTGGTTAAATGGGTTACTTGTCTGTTGGCACCCCTCCCTCATGAGATAGAAAAGCAAAAACAATAGAACTGATACTAAACATCTGGTTTCTGGCTTACACTTTGCACGGTATTGTTTCCTGGATTGTGCATCTTTACTCACAGCTACATGAATTGAGTGAAGAAAACCCATACAACCAACTGCCCCCAAACCTACATATTCACAACGTGCCACAGTGTTGTTCCACTCTAAGCTCCACCTCAAGAGCAAGACACAAAGTCCATCCCAGCAGTTCAGGCACCCTTCCAATTCTCAGGCCATGTCTACACTACACAATTAAGTCAACCTAACATAGTAATTACTACGGTTTTTCATGGCCACACTACCCTCCGTCTGTCGGTGGTGCGCGTCCTCACCAGGAGTGCTTGCACCGACTTAAGAGGGGCAGTGTGGGTGGCTGAGAGCCCAGGTGGCAGTTGGGCTCCAGCTGGGAGCTCTGCGGGGAGCCCATAGCCCAGGCTCTTAGTGCCCGTCTGTGAGGCTCCAGCTGTCAGCAATGCTGGGGCTCATAGCTGGAACACCCCCACACCCCATTTCAAAACAGGCACCCTACAACAAGTAAGGCAGTGTCTACACAGACACTGCTTTGCCCGAATTACATAGACCTAAGCCTCATGCCGCTCATCCATTTGGATTTACTAAGTCAGTGTAGCGGGCGAGTTACGGCGGGGGGGAGGAACATGGTAATGTGTTTGCTTACATAGTTAGATCGACATAAGCTGCCTTATGTCGACTTAACTTTGTAGTGTAGACACGCCCTCAGTCTTGCTCCAAAATCACGGTGGGAAGAAAAACAGCTACCTCCTCTCAACCCACTCAACCTTGGAGGTCTCCCATATCAACAAAGTTCTCATCCTCCCCCAATTTACCATCTTTGACTCTTACATGTAGGCGAGAGAAGCCAGTCAACACAATCCAGCCTCTCTTCCACTGGGGTGCAAAAGCCCTGGGGTACTGCCATTGGGTGAATTCAGTAACAGAGCTACAGCAGCTTGTCTTGTTCCCTTTGCAGCTCTCTTGCCTTGCTCGGGATCTCTTGTTCCTTCCCTGTCTATCTAGAATCTACTGCTACCAGCCCCCCAGTGCATGTTGCTTCCCCTCTAGCTGAAGTTGGGACTGACTACAGCCCAGAAGCTTTTGCATTTGCTAGTTAGTTGGGAAGCAGTAGACACAGACTGGGTGGCCCCTGGTCACAAACAAGGAAGCTAGAGGCACCCTCTCATTCCCCCCGCCCCCCCCGTATCCTGCATAACATGCTCTAATACAGCTAGGAACAGCCCTAACAATTGGCTTCACCTACTTTCCCATGAGATGCATGTGCACCAGCTTTTTGTGCACTACACTTCTTTAAGGGCATGTCTGCACTGCAGTTGGGGTACGTGATTGCAGCTGGGGTAGGCATACCCATGCTAGCTTTAATCCAGCTAGCACAACTTAAATAGTAGTGAAGACCCAGCAGCGTGGGCTTTAGCGCTGGCTGTACAAGCCCATCTGGAACCTTGGGAACCTACTTGTGTTGCTATCCCACTCCAGGGTCGGTGCCCCTGCATCTTCACAGCTATTTTCAGCCGAGCTAGCTAGATTAAAACTAGCATGGGTCTGACTACCTGAGCTGCAATCACACCCCCAGTTGCAATACAGACATACCCTAAGTGGAGAGAAGTCTCCCTCCCTGCTGGAGCTTCAGAGCATACACATACTATGTGCTTTGTCTCATGGAGACCTTGCTTTTGTTCTGTTAATATAAAATAAAGGTCATTCTGACTGAGAGCGTATGGTTGCTTTGTGCTCATATACTATCTGCTAGTAAACATAAAAAACAACTTGAAACGGAATAGCTAGTGTAGTATAAATAGGTTTGTTTTTAAATATTATTATTACTACTACTACTAAGGGAGAGAGTGCTGTCCACTGCCAAATTTCCAAGATTCCAAAAACTGGTTTGAGACATTCCAACTTGTGACTATCCTTTCTTTAATGAAGATTAAACACCAATAAATTACAAGTTTTAAAGATGCTATTAAATAGAAGGAGTCAGTGAGATTGTGTCCTTGCTTACCCCAGTCTTCTTGCAACTGACTTTGTTCAACCACTCTGGGAGACAATGAGATGGCCTCTCCTTGACAGTGTGGGAGCTACACAGCATAACAACACTAGCTCAACAATAACTATAATGCAAGATTGGATCCATGTTTTCTTTTGTGTGTTTGATGATGAAGGAAGACACGATCCTCACAGCTAGAGAATACACATGGATAATTTTTCAACACAACAGCCCCTTTGAATTATTATTAAGGCAGATGTGTCTGTAATTATTATATTTATTCCATTCCAGACTTTCCTGATATAAATTAGCTACCTCCAGGGTCAGGAGTTGAAGGATGATGGGGAGAGCCACCAAATTGTAATGAGTTGACAGCTCCTGGGTGGGAAACCCTGATGGCATTTTCCATGACTAAATAAGAGTCAAAGAGGATTACCTTGACATTTTCCCCTTAATCTTCAATTATTTGGAGGAAATTGGCAAAATGACCAGTTCCTTTAGGTTGGATGAAAACTGGATTCCATTTGTGGGCTTCTGGAAGAAAGCCGTGAGGCCCTCTATTCACAGTTACTTCCTTAACAGCATGATCTAACCTACAGCCAGTCTAATCTCTATGAGATTGCAATACACCCAGCTAAAAGTTCCTTTTAGCCTTCCAATTTCAGAAGCCCTCCTGGTGCAGTGCCTTTATTGGAATGTGATAGGGCAGTCAAATAAATTAAGCATCACCTCTCCTTCACCTCTTAAAAACCAAACAAGCACATTACTGCAATGAAATATATATAAATGCAACATTATGGCTAAATCTTGGTTGAGAAAGAGGAGTCAGGAAATTCAAAGCAATTGCTGCAGGAACCATAGCAACTACTATACCACATGACATTTGGTAGTTGCAATCTGACCTCCAAAATATATATACAGTGAAACCCCACTATAACGTGATAATTGGGGGTCCAAAAAATTTGATCGTGATAAATGCTGGGTGGGCAGAAAACGACTTGCATTTGCGAACTGCCCATAACGGTAACTGAAAGGGTGTAGCATTAGTGACAGCATAAGCTAGTCAGCCTATTAAACGAGCCAGAACCAGCCTGAGAATGGCTGGGTTTGGACTTTGAAAACCGGAGTTTTGGGACCTGACAGACTGGGGCTGGAGCGGCTCTCGAGAGATCTGTACAAAGGCGCTCAGCCGACTCCCCTCCACCCGGAGAGCCGATTGCAGTGTTTGACACTGAAGAGTTGCTGATATTCAGAGCAGAGTTTATGCCACTGTTTCTGTAGCATCCCTCCCAGCTGTCAGCCTGCTCCAGTAGAGGGGGCTCTCAGCCATGCAGCGAGAGAGGGAAACACTTGGGGAGAGCAGGGGAGACGTGCAAGGGGCAGAGGAAGAGCGAGGAGCAGCTGGGGAGGAGAACGGCTCTTCTCGCCAAAAGGGAAAGTGGGGGCAGGGGGGAAGAGGCAGTGAGGAAGGCACATTTCTTTTCTTTTTTTTGCTTCGGCAGCACTTTGGACACTTTTTTTTTTTTTTTTTTGCTTGGGGCTGCCGGAGCCACCTTATGATCGCGTTATATCCGAATTCGCATTATTGCGGGGCACGTTATTAGCAGGGTTTCACTGTGTGTGTATATATATGCAGATTGCAGCAGCTAATTACTGATCTGTATTGGGGTCAGTGTGGAGCCACAATGCCCCAGTTGGACCAATGGGAGACAATGCTATGTATGACTCCCCAGTCCATGGGGGGCTGTGCCCACTGCACCACCTCTCAGAAGGGTACAGTATTTGCTCCCCTCTGCAGTCAGCCAGCTCTATGGCCCTGTGCAGAGGAGAGGGTCAAGGCCCTAGCTTCTTCCTTCTCCTTACTGCTTATGGCACAGCTCATACCCCTAGGAGGCACTAGCAGACTACCCTTGTGGCTGGCTTCTGTGAAGGGGTACAAGAGTTGAGAGTAAACATATTTGCATCCCTCTCACCCACCCATTTTTACACCTGCACTAGGACCATCCATTGATTGTACTGTGTTGATTTAAATGCTAAGTAATACAACAACTCAGCTGGAGTACTGCATTCGGTTCCAGGCACTTCACTTTAGAAAAGATGTGGACAAACAAGAGAGTCCAGAGGAGAGCAACAAATATGATAAAAGGTTTAGAAAACCTGACCTCTGAGGAAAGGTTAAACAAACTGTGCATGTTTTGTCTTGAAAAAGGAAGACAGGAGGGGATCCTTATAACAGTCTTCAAATATGTTAAGGGCTGTTATAAAGAGGACGGGGATCAATTGTTCTCCACGTCCACTGAAGGTCGGACAAGGAGCAATGGGCTTAATGTGCAGCAAGGAAGATTTAGGTTAGATATTAGGAAAAACTTTCTGACTATAAGTGTAGTTAAGCCAGGGGTGGGCAAACTTTTTGGCCCGAGGGCCACATCAAGGTTGCAAAACTGTATGGAGGGCCAGGTAGGGAAGGGAAGGCTGTGCCTCCCCAAACAGCCTGTCCCCCGCCCCCATCCGCCCCCTCCCACTTCCCGCCCCCTGACTGCCCCCTCAGAACCTCCAAACCATCCAACCCTCCCCCCGCTCCTTGTCCCCTAACCGCGCCCTCCCAGGTCTCCCTGCCCCTAACCGCCCCCGGGACCCCACCCCCTATCCAACCCCCCTGCTCCCAGTCCCCTGACTGCTCTGACCCCCTATCCACACCCCCACCCCCTGACAGGCCCCCCGGGACTCCCACGCTTATCCAACCACCCCCCCCGTCCCCTGACCACCCCCCAGAACCTTCGCCCCATCCAATCGCCCCCTGCTCCCTGTCCCGGCTGCCCCCCGGGACCTTATCCAATCCCCTGGCCCCCTTACCATGCCTCTCAGAACAGCATGTCTGGCAGCCGCACCGCCCAGCCGGAGCCAAACACGCTGCCGCTCTGCTCGGCAGGAGCGCGCAACCCCGCCACCCAGAGCGCTGCCTGCGCTGCGGCTGCGGGGGGCTAGCCTCCCCGACCGGGAGCTCAAGGGCCAGGCAGAACGGTCCCGCGGGCCGAATGTGGCCGGTAGTTTGCCCACCTCTGAGTTAAGCTCTGGAATAGGCTTCCAAGGGAGGTTGTGGAATTTCCATCACTGGAGGGTTTTAAGAACAAATACCTTGGGATGGTCTAGGTTTACTTGATCCTATCTCAGCAGAGCGGGCTGAACTAGATGGCCTTTCAAGGTCCCTGGCAGCCCTATACTTCTAGGACTCCTGCATTGCTAAATGTGGTAAAACAAACAAACAAAACAAAAAACAAAACAAAACAAAAACACCAACCTACTTACTGCATACTCTATGGGAATCTTAATTGTGTACTGAGAGCCTGATTTTTCAGGAGATGCTGGGCACCTGAATCTCCATTGACTTCAACTAGAATTGTGGGTATTTTAGCAATTCTAAAATTCAGGTCAAACTGACATTTATGGATGTAAAAATCTCAATCACAATACTATGTTACTGTAAGATTTTTTTCCATGCTGCCATATCATAGATTATCCTCTAAATTTTCAATTTTAACCAGATCAAGCTATGTTTTCATGTATAAATTGCACATGACATAAAAGACACACTAAGAATTAACAATATAAACCCAGACAATTATGACTTTTCCTCAGCCATGTGTTAGGGCTCCCCCAATCCAACTACTCCCTCTCTAGCTCCTCTTCTAATGAACCTTGGCAAATCAACAGGCCTTGCTGCTTACTCTGAAGGTCAACAGAGTTTGAGTCAGTTTAACTTGTTTCCCCTCAAGTCTTGGCATGCAACAGTAACAATGGACTGAGGCTTTCTTCTATCTCCGAATGTAAAAAATAAATAGAACACATGACAATAAATAAAGCGACATGCTGCACAATGTTTGAGAAAGCAGGAAGCAATTAATAGTAGGACTGTTGATTAATCACAGTTAACTCACGCAATTAACTCAAAAAATGATAAACAGAAGAAATAGTATTTTTCAAGTCACCTCATACAAGTACTGTAGTGCAATCTCTTTATCATGAAAGTATAGCTTACAAATGTAGATTATTTTTGTTACATAACTGCATTCAAAACAAAACGTAAAACTTTAGAGCCTACAAGTCCACTCAGTCCTACTTCTTGTTCAGCCAATAGCTAAGACAAACAAGTTTGTTTACATTTATGGGAGATACTGCCGCCTGCTTCTTATTTACGTCACCTGAAAGTGAGAACAGGCATTCGCATGGCACTTTTGTAGCCGGCATTGCAAGGTATTTACGTCCCAGATATGCTAAATATTCATATGCCCCTCATGCTTTGGCCACCATTCCAGAGGACATGCTTCCATGCTGATGATGCTCGTTAAAAAAAAATGCGTTAATTAAATTTGTGACTGAACTCCTTGGGGGAGAATTGTATGTCTCCTGTTCTATTTTACCCGCATTCTGCCATATATTTCATGTCATAGCAGTCTCGGATGATGACCAGCACATTTGTTTTAAGAACACTTTCACAGCAGATTTGTCAAAACGCAAAGAAGGTACCAATGTGAGATTTCTAAAAATAGCTACAGCACTCGACCAAGGTTTAAGAATCTGAAGTGCCGTCCAAACTCTGAGAGGGACAAGGTGAGGAGCATGCTTTCAGAAGTCTTAAAAGAGCAACTCTCAGATGTGGAAATTACAGAACCCGAACCATCAAAAAAGAAAATCAACCTTCTGCTGGTGGCATCTGACTCAGATGATGAAAATGAACGTGCGTCGGTCCATTCTGCTTTATATCGTTATCGAGCAGAACTTGTCATCAGCAGACACGCATGTCCCCTGGAATGGTGGTTGAAGCATGAAGGGACGTATGAAGCTTTAGCACGTCTGGCACGTAAATGTCTTGCGAAGCCAGCTACAACAGTGCCATGCAAATACCTGTTCTCACTTTGAGATGACATTGAGAAGCAGACAGCACTGTCTCCTGCAAATTGTAACCAAACTTGTTTGTCTGAGCGATTGGCTGAAGAAGGACTGAGTGATTTGTAGGCTGTAATGTTATACATTGTTTTATTTTTGAATCCAGTTTTTTTCAACATAATTCTACATTTGTAAGTTCAACTTTCACAATAAAGAGATTGCACTACAGTGCTTGCATTAGGTGAACTGAAAAATATTTTTTTTTTTACAGTGCAAATATTTGTAATCAAAAATAAATATAAAGTGAGCACTGTGCACTTTGTATTCTGTGTTGTAATTGAAATCAATACATTTGAAAACGTAGAAAACATTCAAAAATATTTAAATGTTATTCTATTATTGTTTAACAGCGCGATTAATCGCAATTAATTTTTTTAATCACTTGACAGTCCTAATTAATAGCCACGTACACATCTCAGCAGCGGATTACTCCTTTGTGCACACTTCATTACTCTCTGACAAAGGGTCTGCTATCTGCAGTTCTGAAGAAAGAAAACATTCCAAAAGAAGGCACGTAGCAGAGCTATATGAATCATTGTTTTCTATTCACATGGGTTGACACAGCCCAGAGTGTCGGGATCAAATAAACAACCCTTCACCATCCCAAAGAAAAAAAACCCACAAAGTCTAAAGCCCAGTTGAAACTAGTCAAGTTTTGCCCAGTTTGGGGTCAAAATTCATGCAAACCCACTCAATTTCCACCAGAAACCACAAATCTACCAAAGTTAATTCGGAAAGTTCCCAATAAAACCACAAACCCAGGGAGTTTTGCCTGATTACATGTGAATGTTTCCCAAACCCCTAGCTCCAGTCTCATTTTAAAAGAGGACACTAGCTTTTCCTTTTAATAATGACGTGGAGATTTTCAGAACTGACTAGGAGATTTAGCCACACAGCTCCCACTGATTTTAATGGGAGTTGCAGATTTAGCCTCAGTTCCCATTAATAGTAAGGGCGAGTACATGTGGCTAAATCCCCTAGTTGCCTGTGAAAAACTCAGTCTAAATCCATAATAAATTGCATTTAAAATTGAAGAACAAAAAGAAAAGAAATTTGAATGCAAAATCAGGGACAAGAGGTGTGACAATCTTGATTTAAAATGTAAGTTGAGTTAAGTATTATTATTAATTATTTGTGATACTATAGTCAGAGAGTGGGTTCGGGCCCCGGTGAAAAAAAAAATGTTGGGCCTCCCAGCAAGGGCGGACCCGCTAAACAGGGCCGACGAGAGGGGGGGAAGCCGGGGAAGCCAGGCCCCAGGCTCCCTTCCGGACTGACGGGCCCCGGTAATTTGTACCGGCTTCCCCCCCTACCTCGTCGGCCCTGACTGTAGCGTCTAGAAGGACAAGTCACAGACCAGGACTCCGTGGTGTTAAAGGCTTAACTCGCCTCTCTACCAAGAGTTAAATATGGCTCAGCTGCACCAATGGTAAATCTAGAATAACTCCATGTAGATATTCCTTTTCTCAGTCATACCAGGACAAACCCAGAGTAATTCCATTGACTTCAGTGGAGCTACTCCAGATTTTCACTGGTGTGAAAAAAAGAAGAATTTGGCCATACATAAAATCATTATTGTTTGTTACACTTGTTTTGCAGTAACACCCGGAGGCCTGAATCAGAGCCAGGGTTCTATTATGCTAGGGCATAGTAAAAACATATATATGAAGCCATGGCTACTACGGCTAGGCTAGGAAGGATTAGATTGTTATTGGTAACGGTCAGTAAACATCAATTTCACCACACACCCACACCCACCAACAAAAAAATATTTCCATCAATGACAACTGAACTTTACAAATAGGGCAAAGTAAGAAAAATGCTGCTTAAGAACCTATTTGAGTTTGATTTAAGGATATTTAATTTGTATATTTTGACATGCAGTGTTGACAATTTGTGTTTTAATGATTGTGAAGCTTTAACTTGTTGAATCTCCGTGTCTCCTGTCATTAAGTAATAAGTCTGACCCCCTCCATTGTCTGACCTGTCCCCATAATTTCCTACAACTGTGAAAATTTTAATAGATAAAAATCTGAAAAAAATGCTTAAAAATAAACATTAATATCCATTGAAATTGTATATAAAATTCTGCCAAGCACTTTGGGGAACTTACAGTCTAAGTTTATACAGGGACATCTTTCATATTCTTTGGAATTGGTTGCACTAGAAGTGTTTTAGGAAGAACGCATCAAGGAAACAATACATTTGGTATATAGAGAGTTGGTATTTAGGAATTTTTCTTTTAAGTTAGCACTATTGTGGTAAAGGAAAAGGGATCCTAACTAAAAATAATGCTACACAGGGAATAAGGTCACAGCAGTCAACAGTTCCGGGAACAGTGGCAAAATTCTGCTTGTGATTGCTATTTGAGTTCTACATGCCATTTAAGTTAAAGAAAGCAACCATTCAGTTCTTTCCTGCATGAGGAAATCCACATCCTAACTGCATACAATGCCCTTCTCTTATTTTAAAACTACTTCCTGATGTGGGGCTGGATAGTTCATGAAGGCTACAATAGAATATAGGACTCCAGAGTGGCAAATTTACTTGGTGGAGAGAGCTGAATTCTATTTTAGTTCTGGTCTGCGGGCCAGGACATAAATGTAGGACTTCATAGCTCTCTTCATCCACAACATTGCCCAGTGATGTCAATAGGAGGTTTGCACAAAATGGAGGATAGAACCTGGCCTTTACGCAGTAACTAAACTGTTATTTATTTAGTACTTTATTGTCATATTCAATGTCAATCAGTGGAAGAATATGACCCACCATGCCCCTCACTCCCCCAACTTTGGATCACTGCTATTTGTGCCCTTTGTTTCTCTTCTTTCCCCTTCCTCAATTTCTCTCCCTTTTCCTTGTCTTTACATCTTTCCTTTGTTCTTCCTTCTCTGTTTCCTTCCCTGCAGCAATTCCCAAAGTCTACCGCCTAGGCTTCTCTTCAACCCGTTTCCCATTCCATCCACAAAAGGATCAGCAACATCATAGTTATTGTTGACATTAAAGTGTCACCCTTGTGGTTGATACTCCAGCGGGACTATTAGGGGACTGCAGTGTTCACACCTCTCTGAACCATTGTTTCAGCCTGTCTGCACACTCCCAGAGGTAACATTGCACCAGTTTACCCCTGGTTCATGTTTGGAAGTTTTTTTTGCAATCACAAGGACTAGAAAATTGCTTCAAAAAAGAAAAACAAAACGGAGACTCTGCAGAAGCTGGACATGCCCTGTGGGCTACAGAAATAGAACAGGTAGCTGCATTCACTGGATGGGACATGTCTGACACCCCAACGTAGAACACTTTAATTTAGTTCACTGGTTCAACTCCTGGCTGGGATAATAGCGACCAAAAGTTGTTACTATCTGGAGATTGCCTGGTTGGTTTTGGCGGAAGGGGTGAGCAGGCTCGGCAACTCCTAATGAACAGTTGTCTACATATAAAATAATAATAAATAATAATAATAATAAAGCATCACCTATACAATTGGCCTTTCCTTTGGCAGTCCCAATAGGCAGGGCAAAGACTGAATAGTAAGGATGATTAGAAATATTTGCAACAAAATGATCTTTCCACCAAAACATTCCTGGTTCACAGTTTATGGAATGCAACCAAGTTTACAACATTTCAATAACTTTGTGCAAACAAAAATTGTATTGATTAAGATGGCTGCAACTATACAAGATCAAAGGTGTTCCTTTTTCACATTTTGAACTTATGTGGTTCAACAGCCCTCTCTTATTGACAGCTGCGGAACATTCATCTCTAATTATGCAGCAGAGGGACAACCTGCCTTTCACTGAGCGACCCAAACTTCTGGTGCTCCAGGAGGCCAGCCCCAAAGCACCATGAGACACTCACCTGATTCACAACCAACAGAAATATGGGGCAGCAGCTGCCCTTCCCCTTGCAACTGTTAATGCTTTTGGCGTTTCTGGCCTTGCAAGATCATGGGGTTGAGGACCTTGGAAACACAGGACCCAATACAGGCTTTGGAGGCAGAATGCACGTATGCCTGATGACCTCAATCCCTACTAACCTTTTCTGTGTATGTATTATAAATGTGGGTGTGAGACTGCTATGTGGCTCCACATCTTCTCTCCATAAGCCAAAGTTGCCAAAAACAACTGTCTTAAGTCCTTCAGGGCAAAATTTTCAACCTAGAAATGGACTTCATGAGCAAGTCTGTGATGTCTGGCTAGGTGGGGGAGGAGGGAGGACTAGGACGCTCAATATTCTCACAGCATGACTGGTAAAAAATGCAAAGCTAATTTTTTGGGGGGGAAAGTCATCAAATTTCCCCACACTTATTAATTAGTCCTGGAAGCTGATCTGTTCTCTTCACCAGCAGTGTCCCTTCCAAGTCAGAATTAGGGTAAAAGCTGCAGGTCAGCATGAAGGAAGCTTGCACTGCAGCTGCCTATGCTCTAGTCTTTGGATAACATGGAAGACTTTAAGCTTCAGGACTGTCAACCCAACACCTTTCTGATTCTAAATTCACACGGCTTTCTGATTTTGAAAATTAAAAGTAGGACTATGATCGCATCTTAACTACTAGTACCTGGGAGGAAGCTAAATCCAAACCTGAAACAAGGGCAGTGTCAAGTCTGAAGGGCTCAAATCTTTTGCATTTTAAATATTATGTATGTTTGCAAGCTCATACAATTGTCTATATACGTGGTTTAATTTTCCCAGTAATAATACATTGATCTTTTTCTTTAAAACAAAACACACACTGCAAAAGCTAAGCACTAGTGAGAAATTCTATAATACGTAAGTCAGAGTATGCAAACAAAGGTGTTGGAAAATAAACCGATTTTCAAACTATCAAAGAATTGTTATATACAACAGAAAGAGTTATTTGCTAAAATGATCCCTGGAATGCTGTGGGTTTTTTTTAACATGAATTTATTATTGGCAAATGAACATGTCCAATAATGCAAAGCAGAGCTGAAAATTTCAGGAGCTAGTAAATACACAGTGGAGTTGCAAATCTGGCTCTAAAAAAACATCGCCGATGATGCAAGCAATATATTTAGCCCTTTTAAGTTAACAAACCTACATTATAGGGGGAAGGCAGCAATAAGTTTATACCGGTAAGTAATCAGTTTTAAAATCTTTTTGCCCCGTAGGCAATGTTTACACTACGCGCTAAAGGGTGTGATTCCACTGCTTGAGTATACATACTCGCTGTTGCTTGATGAAAGCTCACATGAGTATAAATTGTAGTGTAAGTCGCAGTAGCATGATCAGCCACAGCAGAGGCATGACTTAGCCATGAACACTCCTGAAACCAGTGTGGATGTACTCAGCACGGCTGATTTGTGCTGCCGCTGCACATGTGACCGTAGCTGCACTGCTATTTACACTCGCACTAGCTCTCATTGCTCTACAGAGAGTATGTGCACACCTACAGGGGAATCATTCCCTTGGCTTGCAGTGTAGACGTAATCTGACTCTATATTATTTTCAATATAGATATTTCATAGGATAGGATTCATCGATAATCAACTTTCAATACAAAATGATGGGGAACATTACACCAACTTAACAACACCACCTCCTCAAGTGGGGTAGAGCCACAGTCGATGTACTTAGGTCAATGCAGTGAGAGTGCAGACACTGCATTAGTTATGTCGACCCTAACTATCCTCCAGCAGCTGTCCCACAATGCCCCAGACTGACCATTCTAGACACCACTGTGAACTCTGATGCCAGGGGTCACAGAGACCCCTTTAAAGTCCTACAGATTTTTGAAATTCCTTTTTCCTAATTACCTGGCTTGGCAAGCACATCTAGTGGCTCTCCATTGTTGAGTGCAACTGCCCAGCTGACCATGCTAGCTACATGCTCCAGACGTGCTCCTGCCTGGAGTAAACAGGAGATTTTGGCTCTCTTGGGAGAAGAGGTTGTGCAGGCACAGCTCCAATCCAAGCACAGAAACATGGACATCTAAGAGCAGATTGTTCAGAGGATGCAGAAGGGCTATGACAGGGACCAGCAGCAGGGCCACGTGAAAGCCAAGGAGCTGCGGCAGGCATACCAGAAGGCCAAGGAGGTCAACGATCGATCTGGTGTTAAGCTGCAGACCTGCCACTTTTACAAAGAACTGTGTGCCATCCCTGGCAGAGACCTCCCTGCCCACAAAAAAGCATCATTGTGCCCGAGTCACAAGCCCCTGCCAGGAACAGCCAGGAGGAGGCAGTGGTATACGAGGAAGAGGAGGAGGAGGATGGGGGATAGGTGACCAGGGGTCCAGTTGCGCAGTGGGCCAGGACCTGTTTTTGATTCCACTGCAGTTCAGCCAGCTGAGCACAGGTGAGCCTGATGCAGGGGTAGGAACTTCGGGGAAGTGTGTATACAAATTTTCAATTAAAGGGATGCCCCTCTTCCTAGAGTAGCAGGACACAGTCTTTTGACTTTACATTCATTTGCTCATGCTAGAAGAGGTAATGGTACAACCAAGAGAGGTAGAGTATTATATCTGCTTTTCCTTCCTCTCAAGAGCTAGGTAGGGGGAGAGGGTTTGTGTGAAGCTGTTTATTTATGTACACAGGAACGTCCTTTGAATCCTCCTGAAAGATCTTGATGAAACTTCCATGGAGGTACTCTGCAATCCTCTCCCGAAGGTTTGTAGGGTTGGCCGCCTTATTTCTTCCCCCGTGGTAGGACACTTTCCCACGCCACTCAGCAATAACTTTGGCAACCACCATTGCAGTAAAGAGGCTAGCAGCATATGGGCCCGGGGGGCTTCAGGATGCTAGCAGCAGCTGTGTGTGCTCTCTCTGCCTTTGTTACCCTCAGGAGTGAGATAGGAACTAAAATGACCCACTTCCTATAGAAAACGGTGCCAGTATTCAGTGCCACTGTCTTATACAACTAGAAGCATGCAGGCGAGAAATTCCCTTCTCATTTCCCCTCCCCTCCAGCAGGCCACACTCACCCTGGCTGGCACTGTGACTGCCACCATGCACAAGCAATTCCAAGCAGAAGTGAGAATAGAGTGCTTAAAACTTTTGGGGAGCAAGGGACATGAGTTCAGCATCTTAAGTTTCTCTTTCTATAGTGAATGCACTGACCATGATACATGTGTAGTGTTTTATCTGCAGCTGCTGTGGCCTTCAGGGTCTCTCCCTTCAGATCCATGGAACATCTGAGCCAGATAAAGAGGAGAAAAAGAGGACTCAGGTTGACACGTTCAGTAAAATCCTGCAAGCCAGTGCTGCATCAGACCGTGAGCACAGGGCCTGGAGGATGAACACTGAGGACAGTCTGGAGAAGGAAAGTGTAGAGAAGAGAAAGGTGCAGGAAAATAAGAGGGAGATGCACCAGGACTTCTCAGGCAGCAACACAGATGCTGCAGACTCTGGTGGATCTGCAGGTTCAATGATCCAGGGCTCTCCTCCCTCTGCCGCCCATCGAGAATTCAGTATCACAGCCTCCCTATATGGCCACACACACACACGGCATATGGAGTCGCTGCACAATCCCTACCACTCCACCCTGGGAGACATTAAAGACAATCACAGCTTCACATACACAGACATGTAAAAGCCACGGTTGGTGCATGTGCAGCTGAAATAGACACAAATGTTCTTTTCCCTTCATAAGGTCTGTTCTCTTAATTTATTAAGTTTTTAATGTATTTGTTTTAAAATTGCATAGGTTTTTTTGCACTGATTTTGTTACAGAATAAAATTTTATTATTTGGAATATAATTCATCTTTATTAGTTTGCAATACATGCTGCTGAGCGCTCAGCAGTTCTGAAAGCAACCAATTACCTATTACTGCACAATGTCACACAACTCATCACATCATTGACAATCAAAACTAACAGCACCATTGGCAATGCTTTATTCCTACATGTATAGCAATCACTACAAGATTCCTACCAGGCCACAAAAGAGATGCCCTACATAGAGCACACTACAACAACACACACTACTCTGGCTCACTATCAAAACGGTCTTTCAAAACCTCCCTAAACTGTATAGCTCCATGCTGAGCTCTAATAGCCCTTGTATCTGGCTGTTCAAACTCAGCAGACAGCTGCTCCACCTCCACCCCTTGGTGGGGGCAAAGAATAAACACCCGGGTTCCAACAATGGCCCCAACACAATGAGGGAAACCCAGATGGGCAAAGACATTAATAACCACCTGCACATTGCATAGTCTTATGACCCAGAAGGAAAGCACCGTCTTGATAGTGGTACACATCTCCATTACAACAGCACCAACAGTTGACCTACCAACACCAAACTGGTTAGCAGCTGAGTGGTGGCAATCCAGGATGATGAGCTTCCAGATGGTGATAGTCATGTGTTTCTCCACACTCAGGGGAGCCCCCATGTTGGTGGTTCACTGGTACAGATCCTGGGTCAGAGCTCAAAGAAAGTGGCTTTAGACATCCTGAAGTTCTGCCACTGGTAATCCCAGGTCTGCAGCACTATCCTGTCCCATCAGCCAGCACTCATTGGGGGAGCCCAAAAGCAGCACTACTCTGTGTGAAGCTGTTTCAGAAAGAGATGTAGGAGAAGTGACTGATTTCTTTCAGCCTCTTCATCCTCCTCTGCTGTTCTTCCTGGTCTAGTTCTGTAGCCATTGCACAGCTTTACATACCTTAGCAACAGTCGGTTTATATTCATGATCGTGAGGATTGCAGTCCTATCTCCCCTTGTAAGTATTCTCACACTTGCTTCTTATCAAACTGTCTGTACTGAGCTATCTTGATTATCACTTCAAAAGTTTTTTTTTCTCTTACTTAATTGGCCTCTCAGAGTTGGTAAGACAACTCCCACCTGTTCATGCTCTCTGTATGTGTGTATATATATCTCCTCAATATATTTCACTCTATATGCATCCGAAGAAGTGGGTTGTAGCCCACGAAAGCTTATGCTCTAATAAATTTGTTAGTCTCTAAGGTGCCACAAGTACTCCTGTTATTTTTGCGGATACAGACTAACACGGCTGCTACTCTGAAACCTGAGGATTGCAGTGATCCATGCTTCCCCCATGCTGCCTGTAGGCGCTGGCTCACAGAAAGAATAGTGAGTTTGGCCCCAAAACTCTAATTCCATTGCCTTGTGGTAGGAATCCCACAATGCTCAGGTAAAAATTCCCACAATTCATATACAACTGTGGATGAGCAATGGACCCTGAGATGTCTAAGCAGAATATTGTCAGATGTCAGTGCAAAACAGCTCTGATGCTGTGTGTCTACTAATCACCAGAAAACCTTTTTGTGTGTACAAACTGATTGTACTACTGTTGTCGTGGATCAATTAACACACCTATATGAAAACGGGACCCATTTAAAAGTATAGACATGTCCTAAGCTAACTACTGAGACTGGATGCTGCGTTGAGGATTTGCCTCATATGATAATTTGCAGTGACTTGTGTTATATCTGATTACCAATTGTTAGTATCAACTTAGTTCTCGATTTTCTCAGCCAAAGCCACTTTGCATTGGATAGACAAAATAATAACTCTCAAAATGTTTTTTCTGCTAGTAGGTTTTTGAACGCAGTATTTTACAAATATTAAATATAATTTTGCATTTCCCATAAATGCTTAATAACTTGATGCTTGTTTTATTTAATGCCTGTAATGTTTCTAGACAGTCTTTTCCTCAAATGGGAAGCCTTTGCTGAGTGCCAAATTCTTCCCTTGGATGCACGCACATGTAACTCCAATTGAAGTCAATGAGAGCATGACACATGGACC
Source organism: Terrapene triunguis (assembly GCF_002925995.2). Classification (NCBI taxonomy): domain Eukaryota; kingdom Metazoa; phylum Chordata; order Testudines; family Emydidae; genus Terrapene; species Terrapene triunguis. The sequence continues at coordinate 1,050,608 of NW_020664909.1, read as the reverse complement.
TTGAGGCAAAATGTGGGGCACACTCTGGCAAGTCAAGACATTACAGTGGAACCCTCTTAGAACACAAATTCACTTTTCCTCAGAAAAGCTTCATTGTAAGGCAAGGATCTGCCTAACTAGAATTGCAGCTGGCACATTACAATGCGGGCCACTTTAATTCCACTTCAACATAAGAATGCAGTTCTGCTCTATCAGAATTCACTGTAAGTAGGTTCTACTGCATCACCTAAAAACATCTCCTCTTTGCTTCCCGAGACCTCAGCCCTTTATTTCCCATCACAGCTACTCCAGTTCCATCTCCACTGTGACCTCCCACCCTCTTCGGTATGCTGTTAATATTGCAGACATCACAGAACTCCATTAGAGCATGAAACCTGTAGGTAGTCAAGTAAATGGCTTTTTGTTTTGTTATATAGTGCAGTTTTTCAAAGATGTCTTTCAATGTTGCTTTTTACTCTAGAAGTTTGAGACAGAAAGCAAACAAACTTTGAAAAGCCATAAAGTATTACAAAATAACACAACTGACCAATGCATCATGTTAGGGCAAGAGCCAGTGAACCCTAACATGAGGCACTGGGCAGATATGTACTATTTTGTAATGCTACAGGGCTTTTCAAAGATCACAGGATTGTTTTATATGCACAGATGTGCATAAATACATGAAGGGCCAAATTTGCAAAATATGGGTGCCTGAAGATAGACATCTAAATCCCGCATTTGGACACCTAAACACCACTTTAAGGTACCTAAAGGTGTATGTTGACAACATGATAGGTAACATCATCAGATCCTAGTATAGACAAGGCAAGCTGTAGTTTCAACTCAGTTGAGGTGATGAAGGTGAACTTTAGGCTTCTCCTAGCTAAACTGAAGTAGAACATGATAACTTCCATCTATGCTATGAAAAAGGTCAAGGTTAACTATACATTAGCTCAGCACTTTTACTAGTGTAGGTAAATCCAAAATTACACTGGCTTAACTAAATTGGCTTAACATCATGCCTTTAGTTAATTTCATGCAAATTCTGTGTTTAGAGAAGCCCTGAGGGTACCTGTATACAGCAATTAAATACCCACTACTGTCCCGTGTCAGCTGACTTGGGCTTGTCCTGTGGGGCTGTAAAATTTGTGTGGATATGTTCTGTCTCGGGCTGGAATCTGGGCTCTGGGACCTTCCCCCTCACGGGGTCCCAGAGCCTGGGCTCCAGCCCATGGCCAAACAAATACACTGCAGTTTTACAGCCCCACAGCCTGAGCCAATTGACATGGGCCAACCATGGGTGTTAACTGCTGTGTACACATACCCTGAGTTTCCTAACGGGGTTCCCTCCCTGTACCATGATCAGAGGCTCAGTCCCTCTTATTCCCTTCAGGCTAGTTGAAATGTTGGCGAGATAAATTTATTAATGTTTGTGAGGTGTTCAGATACTATAGTCATGTAAACAGATTTACATTTCTCTGCTTTCTATCTCCTTTTCTGGCTGCTGGAAGGAGAACAAGTTATCTCTCTCATTTCCCTATTCTTTTGAAGCATTCACTGTGCCCACAAGGACTAAAATTTCCAGTTTTTAAATAAGTTAGAATTCTGCAGAAACTGAAGGCCTTAGCACTCCATTTCCCAAAGAAAGTTTTCTACTGGTTAATGGTGAACAGAGAAGTGGATTTATCAAACTAGGACACAGGAAACTTCCTTTGTAATAATCTGGTTCTAAACCAAGAGTGCCTATTTAAGTAAGAGCCTCAATTTATTTTTTATTGTCAGTTTACAACAGCTCATGTTAGTCCTGATTCTCAATTACTCCATTCCTGAATCTGGGGCACAATGGAGAAAGGGGGACCCTTGTGTCCCCCATATTCTGGGCCCACGCAGAAGTCAATTAGAGTAGCCTCAGGGCTGCTCTTACTTATTCTGAGCTGCTCAGAACCCACTCTGGATCCTGGGAAGCAGAGAATATCCATAGCACAATTGCTCTAGGCCTGGGAGCAGAGGCAATGTAGAGCCCTTATGCCAGCTGCTCACCAGCAAGGGAGCCAGAATGGTGTAAAAAGGCCTTAGTGTAAGTGAGAATCAGGCCTACTGTCCGTGCTAGGTAACCTTTTTCTAAAGCCAAAATATTAACCATTCCTCCACTCTGATCCTCTCAAGAGCTGTCCTAATACAATAAATTTTTAAGGGAATTAAAGATGTGTCCTTATTTTTAGATGGAAGATATGTACCCAGCAGGAATCATATTATTATTAAGTACCTCACTGCACTATGTCCTTAAATATTATATAAATGCAACGGTAAGTGACACTGCTATACAAACTGCTCACTCAATATTCTCATTACACAAACCACACCAGTAACCTCACACTACCTATATATTTTCACGGAATGCTACAAATTTATGTTGCCCTGAAGGTACCTATTTGTATTGCAGATTACTGTTGTATGAATAAATCAAGTGCTGAGCTATAAGTTAGAGAACCACAGAGCAAAAGCAGTTTAATTCCAGTACTTCAGGGTACCCTGCAAAGGAAAGCAATTAAATTCATGTGCTTTTTTTTTTTTTTTTTTTTTTTTTTTTTTTTTTTTTTTTTTTT
>NW_020664909.1:1034741-1047923 GCF_002925995.2 Terrapene triunguis | reverse complement strand
GTTTTTTGGGTTTTGGGGGGGGGAAGAGGAGAAAAGGGTTTTGTTTTGTTTTTAAACATTAGAAATTGTACCTCCTTTACCCTTTGAAGAGGATTAATAACTGAAGAATTAGTAGGTTTTTGACACCACAGAAAACCAGGAAGTGAAACCAAGCAGAGAGAGGTGGTAGCAATTATTTAGAACTTCAACACCTATTTATGTTAGACAATGAAAATACACTAGTCAATTCTACATCCTGCTTTTTCTACACTAACGTGCATATAAGACAGGAGAATGTTTAAATTCATACTCAACACTGTTTTCATTGACTAGCATTTTTTAAAAGGGAAATACTTCTGGTTTAGAGACAAGAATAGAATTATTGCGGTAATGGGGTTTATTTTTTATGTCCTCCTCCCCCCGCCTCCTCCTACGCCCACGTACCCAATCTCCGCAGAGTGGGAGCAGGGGAATAGGGCTCGGGTGTTAGATCAGACTGCTGTGGTCTGAACAAGTCTTCAGACTAGTGAGTGCCTCTCTGCTTAAAGAGACAGCACATGGACTCTCAGACACTTCCCCAGCAACCAGTGCACACACACACCATCTCTTTCACACTCACCTCCCAACACATACACCTCTACCCTGATATAACACGACCCGATATAACATGAATTCGGATATAATGCGGTAAAGCAGCGCTCCGGGGGTGCACTCCGGCGAATCAAAGCAAGTTCGATATAACGTGGTTTCACCTATAACACAGTAAGATTCTTTGGCTCCCGAGGACAGCGTTATATAGGGGTAGAGGAGTACTTGTGTTGTTGTTGTTACTTCTTGGTACTTCCTGCAATGCACATATATTCTCTGTAATTTTATTCTTTCAAAGTGCTGTTATTTTAGTTTTTTGACCGGTCTATGCATCTCATAATTTTATTTCTCGCTCATGCTTAAATTTAAATTCTTTCAGTAGTGAGTTCTAAAATGCCTAACTTGTCCTGGCTGGAGTAATTATCCCTATAATAACTTTTTAAAAATATATATTATCTTTGGGTTTTTTGTTTCTACTGATGGTGCACAGCCGCACATTACCTCGACATTGGTGCACATAACAAAACTCATTCTGCACATGGATGGAAAAAATTAGAGGGAACATTGACCCAAAAGGGGGACTGGCAAGGCTGTTGTAGGGGAAGTTGTGAGATCACCTTTTTCCTTGCCTTCAGAGCTGGCCAGCTCTGAAGGCAGCACCACTGCTTGCAGCAGTGCAGAGGTAAGGGTAGCATAGGCCTTGTCTCCACTGGCAAGTTTCTGCGCAGTAAAGCAGCTTTCTTCGGTGTAACTCCAGAGGTGTACACACTGCCAAGCCACTCAGTGCGCAGAAACTGCACAGTTGCAGTGCTGTAAAAACACCCCGACAAGAGGCATACAGCTTTCTGCGCTGGGGCTACAGCACTGCGGTGCCAGTGTAGACACCCAGGTCGATTACAGTGCTGCAATTGGCCTCCGGGAGGTGTCCCACAATGCTTGTTCTCACCTCTCTGGTCATCAGTTTGAACTCTACTGCCCTGCCCTCAGGTGACCAACCATGAGCCCCACTCTGTAAATTCCTTGGGAATTTTGAAAGCCCCTTTCCTGTTTGCTCGGCGACACGTGCAGTGGTCTCAGTGCATCTTTCCAGGTGTCCACGCCTGCTCCACACACCAGGCAATTCCCCCACTTGGAGCAATGCCGAGCTGCTGGACCTCATGAGCATTTGGGGAGAGGAGGCTGTCCAGTCCCAGCTGTGCTCCAGCCATAGGAATTATGATACCTACAGACAGATTTCACGATGCATGACAGAAAGGGGCCATGACCGAGACACACTGCAGTGCAGGGTCAAAGTGCAGGAACTGCGGAACGCCTACCACAAGGCACGGGAGGCAAACAGCCACTCCGGTGCTGCACCAATGAGCTGCCGGATCTACGAAGAGCTGGACGCAATACTCGGTGGTGACCCCACCTCCACTGCGAAGACCACTGTGGATACTTCAGTGGCTCGCGTGCCAGTAGAGAGCGGACCTAGCCAGGAGGAGGAAATCTTGGACAAGGATGTGGATGGGGACCCAGAGGCAGAGGACGAATCAGAAGTCAGAAATGCATGCAGCCAGGTGCTCTTCTCTACCCTGGCACAGACTAGCCAGTCACAGCTGTCGGAGCTTGGCAAAGCGCAAACAGGAGAGGAGGCCCCTGGTAAGTGGCTTTGATTTTGGGAATCGCTAAAGCAAGTTGTTGGGGGCAGAAGGGTTGCAAAAGCAGGCTTGTGTCTATATGATGCGCGTACCACCACATGCCTAGTCTGAGCAGCGGAACAGACTGTTGATTGACTCCCTCACTTTAAGGGAATCTCCCTCAGAGATCTCCAGGAATCTCTCGTGGAGATACTGGGCAATCTGCTGCCGCAGGTTCTTTGGCAGAGCTGCTTTGTTCCTTGCCCCATTAAGGGTAACTTTGCCGTCACTGTGGGGATACTATTGCTGCACACAGGCGAGCTGCATAAGGGCCAAGGCAGAAGCTGCAGTCTTGAAGAAGACCCGCCCTTGATTCCCTGCTCAACCTCAGCAGTGAGATATCTTCCATAATGAACACAGCCTGTGGAAAATGTGGGGACAGGAATGATTATAAGCCCCCACCCCCTATAGTGCTGGCTTTCCCTAAGAGCCACGTGTACAGTATGGTCCTGGAACACTGATTTCCCTTGCCCCTGCAGTTACTCACCATTTTGGGGGTCCTGTGGCTCATGTGTGCTTGCTTGGGGCCAGCCAGTTAGTGACAGGTATGTGAATAGTGGCTGCGTTTTAAAGCACTGAATCAGTGGTCTCTGTGTTGCAAACAATACTGCTTCTGAAAAATGTTGCATTTTGGCTTCACAGATAGGACCTTGGGAGCCCAGCCTCCCTCTTTGTTGTTGCCAGCTGAACGGCTAAGCAGAATTAGAAAGCGGCCATGAAAAACTAAAGAGGACTTTCTGCGTGATGTCATGATGCATTCCACGGCCGAAAAACAAGAATCGAAGGAGTGGCGGGACAGCAAGAAGAGGGACTGAAAGGAGAACGTGGCACGTCAGAACGAAGCCACAGAGCGGCTCTTAAAGGTTATGGAGCACCAAGTGAACACGCTCCAAGCGCTTCTACCACTACAAACCAAGTAGCTCCACGCCTGCCCTTCCCTGAAGCCGCTGTCACAAAACTCTTTTCCATGCGCCCCCCAGACACTGCCAACACACTTATCAACCTGCTGGCTCCAGTCTTTACCCGCTGCATTCCACTCCTGCCCCATCACAGTCCAGCCCTTTGGACTCCCAGTACCCGCTGCACTCAACACCCGTCCCTCTGCAGTTTAGCCCTGCTGAAGTACAGTACCAGCTGCATTGTACTCCAAAGGACAAGGCTGCATATGATACCTGGACATACACAAATCTTTAGCCATCCCGGGACCTCACCTCCTCCTGGGACCCTCCCTTCCCCCATCCCCCACAGTGCTGATGTGTTTTTTGGTTTGTCTCTCTCCTCCGGTTGTTGTTTTTTAATAAAATAATTGTTTTGGTTTGAAAGCAATCTTTATTCCATTAATTGAAAGCAAACAGAGCCCTGCAAAGCAACAGGAAATTTTCTTAAACCTTCATAGTGCATCGTCTACACTAATCACAATCACCTCCTAGCATTACAAGGACTGCACTCCCGAGCATAGCAACAAATATTAGTGGATTTCAGCTTCAAATTGCTGCCTCAAGACATCCCTGATCCTTATGGCCCCGCGCTGTGCCCCTCTAATAGCCCTGGTCTCTGGCTGTTCAAATTCAGCCTCCAGGCGGAGCCTCAGCGGTCCAGCCCTGAGTGAAGCTTTCATCCTTCCTTTCACAAATATTATGGAGCGTACAGCATGCAGCTATAAGCATAGGATTATTGTCATCGGCCAGGTCCAGCCTCCCACATAGGCAGGACCAGCGGTCCTTTAAATAGCCAAAAGCACACTCAACAGTCATTCTGCACTTGCTCAGTCTGTTGATGAACATCTCCTTGCTGCTGTCAAGGTGCCCCATGTAAGGTTTCATAAGCCACAGCATTAAGGAGTAGGCAGGGTCTCCCAGGATCACAATGGGCATTTTGACTTCCCCTGCAGTGATCTTCTGGTCCGGGAAGAAAGTTCCTGCTTAGAGCTTCCTGAACAGGCCAGTGTTCCGAAAGATGCGTGCGTCATGCACCTTTCCAGACCAGCCTGCGTTAATGTCCGTGAAACACCCATGGTGATCCACAAGCGCCTGGAGAACCATAGAGAAATACCCCTTCCAATTAACGTACTCGGTGGCTAGGTGATCTGGTGCCAGAATTGGAATATGCGTGCCATCTATTGCCCCTCCGCAGTTAGGGAAGCCCATTTGTGCAAAGCCATCCACAATTTCATGCACACTGCCCAGAGTCATGGTCTTTTGGATCAGGATACGATTAATGGCCCTGCACACTTCTGTCAACATGAGTCCAACGGTCGATTTTCCCACTCCGAGCTGGTTAGCGACCGATCAGTAGCAGTTTGGAGTAGCCAGCTTCCATAGTACAATTGCCACGCACTTGTCCAATGGCAGGGCAGCTCTCATTCTCGTGTCCTTGCGCCGCATGGCTGGGGTGAGCTCATCACACAGTCCCACAAAAGTGGCTTTCCTCATCCGAAAGTTCTGCAGCCACTGCTCGTCATCCCAGACGTGCATCACGATGTGATCCCACGACTCAGTGCTTGTTTCCCGAGCCCAAAAGCAGCGTTTCGCTGTGGTCAGCACCTCCGTAAATGCCACAAGCAATTTCATGTCGTAGCTACTAACGCGTGGCAAGATCAATCTCGCACCCCTCTTGCCTTTGTAGTTTAAGGAATAACTCCACTGCCACTCTTGATGTGTTAGTGGGAGCGAGCAGCATATTGGTCTACAGTGCAGGATCCATTCCTGCAGACCAAGGCAGTACACAAACCAGTACACAAACCAATTGAAAGTCAAGTATCAGAGGGATAGCCATGTTTGTTGCTTTTTACAGATCCAGACTAAGAGTCCTGTGGCACCTTATAGATTAACAGATGTATTGGAGCATAAGCTTTCGTGGGAAGCTTATGCTCCAATACGTCTGCTAGTCTATAAGGTGCCACAGGACTCTTTGTTGCTTCAAACCAATTGAAAGATGGCGCCAAATGCAGACGGAAGCACAGGGATTGCTGGGATGCGAAGCATGCATCATGGGGCATTGGGTCAGGACCCAGGATGCCCCGCAATCCCCTCCACCGTCACACAAGTCTTAGCGGCAGAAGAGGAAGAGATGCTCTGTGGAACAGCTGCCCAGAGTGCACCGCTCCAAATACCGCTGAAAGTGCCACAAGTGTGAACACGCTATTGCGCAGGCAGCTGATCTAGATTTCTAGGTTTCCTTTCAGCGCTCTCTGAGCGGCGCTGTAACTGCCGGCGATGTAACTCTGCCAGTGTAGACATACCCATCGTTACTTAGCTCTGTAGGGATCTGCACGGATGCAGCAAAAGCATGTCCAGTACCAAGAGCAGCGTGGGGGATCATCACAGTCTGAAATATTTTCAAAGAGGGGCCCAGCAAAATATGTCTGAGAACGCCTACCTTAAAGAATGTGAAAACTTTTGAGGAAGCTCTTGTTAACATTGTGGCACCTGAGCACTGTAAAAAAGGTAAAAAGTGCTATTTTGACTTTTCTCATGCATCATATGTTCAGCCAACTAAAAATTGTCTTTGCCTAATGGCTTTGTAACTATGTAAACACACAAATATTTTTATGCATTACAAACTTAACATAAGGTGGGGAGGTGGGAGAGACAAAGTATGAAGAAATTAGGATTTCATTTTACAATTTTTACAAATTTCAGGTTGATATAGGGCCCAGTCCAGTCTCCATTAAAGTAAATGGAAAGACTCCCAGCGATTTCAGTGGGTTTTGGTTCAGGCCTATAATCAGGTAAACTCCCACTGATTTCAGTGGAAATTTTGCTGAATAAAGACTGCAGGATTGGGCTCATAATTTTAAATAACTATAATCTGAATATTGACTGTCAAAACCAAAATAGACTGTTCAAATCATACTCTGGAAAGCCACCAAATAACAGCACACAAATAGAAACTTAGATTTTTTCCAGTGACAAAAAAGTAGCTGTCTTTGCATAATACTTAAACAGTCTATCAAAAGATTACCTGTAAACTATTGTTTGTTTTAAAATGCACTTGTTGTTAACTATATTTTAGTAAGGGAAAAAAATCACACCTTCTTTTGATAACAAGGGGCACTCAATTTAAAAAAAAATCACTTCTGTTTGAGGGTGTTTTTATTTACTATTGTTGCAAGTTAACACCTAGGATTGCTGTAACTGAAAGAGACTAAAAGGGGGAGGGGGGAGGGGGGAGAATCTCTCTTCAGATTTGTCTGAAGACTGCATTTGACAGCACTGTGCCTATAATCAGTTTGCTATAAAGGGTTTTCCCCATCTACGTGGGTTTTTCCAACAGGAAGAAGAGAGACAGAGAGAAGAAAAACTTATTTTTATATTATATATATCCCTGTAACATCAGATTTTTCATGCTATTAAATACAGGGTCCTCTCAGCTTATAGCTCTTTAGACTTGAAATCTGGCAAACAAATTTGCACGGCAAGTAGATATGTATATAGTTAGAGAGAGATCAGCGAAACTACCACGTGGATCAGCTGGCAGGAGAGGAAATATCTGTACTAAGTGGTTTTACTCCTTGCGATTGCTACTTGAATCTGTTCACAAAAATAGGCGGGCTGTGCCTTGGTGTTTCCTGCTCCCAGAAATCAGAGGAAAAAAGGCAACGCCTCCGGAGCTCCCATGACGGACCCAGAGTCGATCTTTTCGGCAGGCATTAGGAGGATTTGGAAGCAAGCGCGAGGTGCCCCCCCCCATGTGCTCTCCCGCAGCTCCGAACGCGGCGCTAGCAATCCCACTCCGCCTGCCTGGCATCGGTTCGCGGCCCCCGTTCACACCGCTCCCCGGGGACCCGAATTCATGCCGGGAAGGGGGCCAGCGCGGGGAGGCAGGAGACACACACACACACGCCCCTACGGAGGGGTCCGCCTCGGAGCAGTGCCTGTGCCCTTCGCCTCCGAAACGCGCTCCCCGGGCCAGCCTGCCTGGGGCGCGCCTCTGGCTCCCTGCGCTACAGGGCTGGCTGCCTCGCCAGGGCGCTGGAGAACCCAGCCGCGTTCACACCGCCCCTGCCCTGCTCCCAGCCCCCGGCAACCAGACCGCCACAAGAGGAGCCACCCCCTGCCCGCGGCCTCCCTGGGGGCGCAGCTGCCTCCACCTGACCCAGCAGCAGCAGGGTGCAGAACAGCCCCCCCAGTGCAGCGCCGGGGGCCAGCCCCAACCCCGCTCTCTCCCCCCCGGGGGCCAGCCCCAAGCGCTCCCCCCCGCCTCGCCTCGCCTCCCAACGCTGGCGCTTTACTCACTGTGCCTGCCCGGCTGCGGGACTCCGTTCCCTCTCACAGCCCCCAGCCCGCGCGGGCCAGCCTGCGGAGCAAAGAAGGGGGGGGGGGGGTTGGCCGGGGAACACCGCCCCTGGCAAGCTGGGGGCTGGCGGTGGGAGGGCGCTGCTGGCTGGCTCGGGCTGAGCTGCTTCCAAGTGCCCCGAAAGCAGCAGACGACGTCCAGGAGCCCGGGGAGCGTGGCCAGAGGCAGGCCCCGCCTCCTGCCAGATGTTGCAGCGACAGCTGCTTTCTTGGAGCGCGTCTCCCGTTAGGTAGAACGCAGACAAGCCAGGGGATCCTCTCCCCGCTACACTGGCCGGACACCCGCAGAAGCCGTAGAGCCCAGCTGGGAGCCGGCGAGACAGGCGTGGAGGGAAGGGGTCTCAGCGTGGGTTCCCAGGGCTTTGAACAGAAATAACTTTCGTTTGAGCACCCTGCGCTGCAGAGGTCAATCTGCTTTGCAATAGGCAGACAGCGGATGTTGCGTAAATGAGGCGCAGACTGGAGTCTAAACTGACAGAGAGAGTACGAAGGGAGTGCAGCCCTCTGAATCCCAGGATATCAGAGACCCCAAGTGAGGCAGGGAATAGCTTTTATTCTACCGACTTCTGTTGGTGAGAGACAAGCTTTCTGATCTGAAGAAGAGAGCTCTGTGTACGATCCAAAGTGTGTCTCTTTCACCAAGATCTTGGTCTAATAAAAATATATTACCTCACCCGCCTGCTCTTTTTAATAGGGTAACGGATACAGGCAAGAGGCGCTTTTAGCAGTGTGAACAGCACATCATTTTCAGCAGCTGATAGTAAAGTGGGTTTGATTAAAATCGAGCTCCATGACAGAAGGGTTGTGATTTAAGATGAATTTCGCAGGCCAGTACTTGTCCCACTTGCTTCCAGACTCATTTACAGGATGTTGTAAAAACGGCAAGGATAATTAGAGAAACCATTCTCCACCCTCCTGTGTGTCATTATTTCCTATCATGCAAATAGTTTATTTGTGCTGGGCAAAGTCCTGAAGCCAACATTATGGCATCCTAGAACCATGTTAGTCTGAGTAACTTAATTCCAAGATTTAATTCCAAGGGGAATGAAAACACAGTGTTAGCTAGTGCCAATTAACTATTTTTCTTTAGAGACTATTCTACCTTCAGTGACAGGTAAGAGAACTCTGGTCTACTGGCCTGAATACACACCCAAGCGCCAGTACCCCTGAATTCTAATTCCATCTCTGACACTGACTCCCTCTATGACCTTGGGCAATTCAGTTAACTCAGCCTCTGTTTCCCCATCTGTACAATGGAGATGATACCTTTCTCATAGAGTGTTGTATGGATTGGTTAAGTTTCTAAAAATCTTTGAAAATGTTAAGTGGTAGACATAATAACCACAATAGCTCTATATATGCTGATGTACCTGTGAGTAGCTAGTATATTTTATGCTTAAAATATCAATGGGCCAAGCATAGGCAATGTTTTAGTTCCTGTCCTTGCTGATCAAGTGCCCTGTGCTATTTGAAGGGCTTTACCATTAGAAGCTGCCTTAAACCTCATTAAATAATCAGGTGTACATGCAAATTAATAGGAGTACTTGTGGCACCTTAGAGACTAATAGATTTATTTGAGCATAAGCTTTCGTGGGCTACAGCCCACTTCATTGGATGCATGCAGTGGAAAATACAGTAGGAAGATATATATATACACACAGAGAACATGAAACAATGGGTGTTACCATACACACTATAAGGAGAGTGATCAGTTAAGGTGAGCTATTATCAGCAGGAGAGAAAAAGAACTGTTTATAGTGGAAATGAAAATGGCCCATTTCCAGCAATTGATAAGGAGATATGAGGAACTGTAGGGGGGGGGGAGGGGGGAGTAAATAAGCCTGGGGAAATAGTTTTACTTTGTGTAATGGCCCATCCACTCCCAGTCTTTGTTCAAGCCTAATTTAATGGTGTCCAATTTGCAAATTAATTCCAATTCAGCAGTTTCTCGTTGGAGTCTGTTTTTGAAGTTTTTTTGTTGTAATATTGCAACTTTTAGGTCTGTAATCGAGTGGCCAGGGAGATTGAAGTGTTCTCCAACTGGTTTTTGAATGTTATAATTCTTGACGTCAGTTGGAGAACACTTCAGCAAATACCTATTCTTCTCCTTACCAGATCTGCATACAGTGGAGGGATTTTCTTACCTGTTACCACTATGGAAGAGGTTTATCTTTAAATCATCTCCCAAAACAAATTACAGAGCCACAAAGGAATCTTATCTCTTTTATTCCTGTTGTCAATGTTGTTCTAAAACTCCCAACTGTATAGTATTCACATTCCCAGTTTTGGGCAGGTCACCTGAGTGGGGTTGATCTAGTTAGGTTTTACAAATAATGATAGCAGGAAGCACATTACTCATCCAGGTGTAGATGTGCCTTAATTTGTACCCTCAGACTGATGCTTCTGGCTGAAAACTTCTTTTTCCTCCTTAACTTAAAAACCTTGTAGGAGAAGAGTATTTGGCTGACTAAAAGTGAAAAGTTACTCCTTCTCCCATTCCCGTCTAATTAATACATTTTCTCTTACTGGTTTCCATCTTAAATTACCTCTTGTTACAATTGTTTCTTCTTAATTCTTAAGTGAATCTGCAGCATGCTAGAAGTTACTCACTCTTTCTTTCTTTCCTGCTGGCCTTTCCTTTGGAACCAACAAACAGCACTTACCTGACTTCAGTCATGTGCAAACAACACATGATCCTCCTGATCCTGTTCTGACCATCAGCAAGTTCCTAACCTGGGACCAGACCAAAATTCTAGGAGTTAACAGTTGAAAAGCCCAACTGTCAATTCAGTGAGGAGAGAGAAAGCCAGGGGAACTAAACCCCATCCAGATAGCATTAGGGGCAAGATTTCCCCAAATGTCTGTCTTCACTTATTGTCCCTTTTTGGATCTATAACATGCTCCCAAGAAGTCACCGGAACCCACAAATTAATGAGAGCAGCAAGATCAGGCAACTATAAGAGGAACCATTTCAGAAGTTGCTGCTGGTGGCTGAACAGAAACACGCCATATCCTATCAGTTCCCAAGAAAGAGAGTCATCAGTTTCCTGATAAATATTTCCTAAACATCAGGGCAACCAACTACATCTGATTGACTCAGCAAGAAGGAAGTATTTAAAATGAAAATACATAAAGCACTAGGCAAGCAATGAAGTGGATGCAGTAAAGTCATTTGGCTGAGATCACCTGCAGTACTGGTTTAATATCTAGTACACCTCTACTTCGATATAACGCGACCCGATATAACACGAATTTGGATATAACGCGGTAAAGTAGTGCTCGGGGGGGGCGGGGCTGCGCACTGCGGCGGATCAAAGCAAGTTCGATATAACACGGTTTTGGCTCCCGAGGACAGCGTTATATCGGGGTAGAGGTGTATTATTGTCCTCATTGATGGGAGCCATCAAGATTCCAAACAACCATTAATGGCCCACACTTTGCATAATTACAATAGGCCCTCAGAGTTATATTTCATATTTCTAGTTTCAGATACAAGAGTGATACATTTATACAAATAGGATGACCACACTCAGTAGATTATAAGCTGTGTAATAATACCTTACAAGAGACCTTTTGCATAAAGCATATTCCACTTACATTATATTTACTCATTAGCATATTTTTATAAAATCATATAAAGTGCAACGTCACACATCCTACCTAACTAAATTCCTCCTGCAATTCCAATAGGGTATAATATTTACTGTGACGTTGTGCAGTCTATATGGTTTTATAAAAATATAAGTAAATATAATGTAACTGGGATAGTTTTATAAAAATTTGGCAATAAGTGAATATAATGCAACTGGGATATGCTTCGTGCAAAAGGTCTCTTGTAAGGTATCATTACAAAGTGCATAATCTACTGAGTATGATCATCTGATTTGTATAAATGTACCACTCTGGTATCTAAAACTAGAAATATAAAATGTAACTCTGAGGGCCTATTGTAATTATGTAAAGTGTGGGCCATTAATGATGGTTTGGAATCTTGATGACTCCCATTGTCTGCAGATGGCTGTTTACCTGTGAGTCTTCCTGTATATGTGTGTGCTGGCAAGTGAGTAATGAAGTCTTGCAGTGACATGTGATCATGTCACCTAAACTGGAATCCATCTTTAACCTGGTGCTTTTCCAGTGAGGGGGGGTGAAAACCCAGAGGGACAAAGAGTTCCCGCCTTATGCAAAAGATATATAAAGGGGTGGAAGAGAACAGAGGAGGAGAGGAGCCATCATGGAGAATCCCCTAGATAACACCTAAGCTGGAACAAAAGCTGTACCAGGGGAAAGAATTGTGCCCAGGCCTGGAAGGTGTCCAGTCTGAGAAAAACTTACTGAAGCATCTCTGAGGGTGAGATTATCTGTATTTAGTTTGATTAGGCATAGATTTGCGCATTTTATTTTATTTTGCTTGTGACTTACTTTGTTCTGTCTGTTACTACTTTGAACCACTTAAATCCTACTGTCTGTATTTAATAAAATCACTTTTTATTTAGTAATTTACTCAGAGTATGTATTAATACCTGGGGGAGCAAACAACTGTGCATATCTCTCTATCTGTGTTATAGAGGGCGAACAATTTATGAGTTTGCCCTGCATAAGCTTTATGCAGGGTAAAACGGATTTATCTGGGTTTAGACCCCATTGGGAGTTGGGCATCTGAGTGCTAAAGACAAGCACACTCCTGTGAGCTGTTTTTGGGTAAACTTGCAGCATTGGGACAAGTGATTCAGACCCTGGGTCTGTGTTGAAGTGGACTGGAGTGTCTAATTCAGCAAGACGGGGTGCTGGAGTCCTGAGCTGGCAGGGAAAACAGAAGCAGGGGTAGTCTTGGCACATCGGGTGGCAGCTCCCAAGGGGGTTTCTGTGATCCAACCCGTCACAGTTAGCATATTTTTATAAAATCATATAAAGTGCAACGTCACACATCCTACCTAACTAAATTCCTCCTGCAATTCCAATAGGGTATAATATTTACATCCTAGGCTGGATTGTGGTATAGAGTTGCTTAAGCATCTGCTGCTTTGTGCTCTAGAGGTGGCTGCTCTTCACTGGTGTGTGAAGTGATTCCTGTATGTATTTTGTAAATCATGTTTTTAAAGCAGTATGATAAAGAATTAGTCATTATCACCAGTACTGAAGGAGCATTGATCCTGGTAGATAAACAATGGACTTCCCTCAAAACATTTCTTTAGAAGGAACACCTACAACTGAAGTGTGAACAGGAACATGAAGTGTACACTTTACACTTGGCACACTTTACATCAACCGCAACAGGATATTTGTTTTACAGTAGTAAGGACAGAATACGTAATATTGGGTGAGTGTAGCCAGGGCCGGCTCCAGGCACCAGCTGAGCAAGCTGGTGCTTGGGGCAGCAGATTGTTGGAGGCGGCATTCTGCCCAATCCTAGGGCGGCACGGCCGCTTTTTGTTGTTGTTGTTGTTCCGCTCCGGCCGCCCTGTAGGGGGCGGCAGTGCGGAGGACCGGAGCGCCCTGCAGGGCAGTCCTCTTCCTTCCCTCCCCACCGACCGGAGCGGAGCCCTCGCGGCAGGGGGCGGCGCAGCGGGAGGGGCCGCGTGGCAGCGCCCCTGCTGTAGCCCTGGCTGCCCCCTTCTCTCTCTCTCCCGCCCGCTCCC
>NW_020664909.1:964958-1034641 GCF_002925995.2 Terrapene triunguis | reverse complement strand
TTTTTTTTTTTTGTTTTTGCTTGGGGCGGCCAAAAAGCCAGAGCCGGCCCTGTGTGTAGCATTAAACAGGGAAGAGTGCACTGCCAGCAGGAGCAGTTAGTCAGAACAAGCTCTACTAGGCTAGTTAAAATCAAGCAAGTGTACAGCCAATATTCCTAACTTCAAGTACAAAAATGATACATGCATACAAATAGGATGAATAGATTCAGTAGATCATAACCTTTACAGAGATATGTTACATGGCATATGTAGCATAAAACATATTCTAGTTATGTCATATATACATTCATAAACATATTCTATAAAGCCTTATGGAGGGCACCGTCACACCACCATTTACTCTAGTTCAAACCACTAAGTGCCCCTTGCCTCTGAAGCATCCCTAGCCTCTGTTTGCCGGAAACTGGGAATGGGCATGTGCTCCAGTTCTTTCATTTGCAATAATCTCTGGTGCTCCCTCTCCTTTTCTGTAACTTGCAACCTAAAAAGCTCCAACTTTGCAATCACTTTACTGCTTTCACTCAGTTCCCTGTTTTTCTATTCCTACTTCCCTTTCCCGAAATAAGCAAACAGAAATCAATAAACTAGTAACCACTTTGTCTGTTCTCCAGCCACCACACTTAAAACTCACTCAAAATCACTACCATTGTCGCCAATCAGCTGTGCACAGATCCTGTTCAACTACGCTACTGTGACAGGTTTGGTCACCGAGACCCCTTTGGGACTGTCACCTGACGTGCTGAATTTACCTCTGAGCCTGTTTTCCCTGCCAGCTTGGGACTCCAGAACCCTGCCTTGTTGAGCCAGACATGCTAGCCTGCTGCAACACAGACCCAGGTCTGGTCCACACCCCCAAAGCTGCAGACTTTAACCAAAAACTACTCAGCAGGTCACCTATCTCCAGCACCCAGACTCCCAGTTCCCAATGGGATCCAAACCCCAAATAAATCCATTTTACTCTGAATAAAGCTTATACAAGGTAAACTCATAAATTGTTCGTCCTCTATAATACTGATAGAGAGATATGCACAGCTGTTTGCTCCCCCAGGTATTAATCACTTTCTCTGGGTTCATTAATAAACAAACGTGATTTTATTAAGTATAAAAAGTAGGATTGAAGTGGTTCCAAATAATAACAGACAGAACAAAGTAAGTCACCAAGCAAAATAAAGCAAAAACACACAAGTCTAAGCCTAATACATTAAGAAACTGATTACAGGTAAAATCTCACCCTCAGAGATGTTCCAATAAGCTTCTTTCACAGACTAGACTCCTTCCTACTCTGGGCCCAATCCTTTCCCTGGTACAGTCTTTGTTAGTTCTAGCAGGGGTGTTCACATGACTGGCAGCCACATTTGTTCTGTTCCACCCCCTTTTATAGCTTTGGCACAAGGCAGGAATCTTTTGTCTCTCTGGGTCCCCACCCCTCCTTCTAAATGGAAAAGCACCAGTTTTAAGATGGATTCCAGTATCAGGTAACATGTTCACATGTCCTGTGAGACCCCAGCCTCCATTCTTCCAGGGCTGGCCCACATGTACCCAGGAAGGTTTGCAAGTAAACAGAGCCGTTTACAGGTCATTGATTCTGAAGCACCCTTAATGGCTTCCACTTAATATGTTTACCTTAGTAATACAAGTTTATATCTTATTCTCCTAACTCCAGACATAGAAATAATACATGCAAACAAATAGCATGAACACACTCAGTAGATTATGAGCTTTGTAATGATACCTTGCAAGAGACCTTTTGCATAAAGCATATTCCAGTTACATCATATTCACATTCATAAAGTATATGGAGAGCAACGTCACAGGGCAACAGGGAATGTTCATTCTCCCTGAAACACCTGGCATTGGCCAGTATCAGAAGACAGGATACTGGGCTAGATGGACAATTGGTCTAACTCAGTATGGCCGTTCTTATGTCCTTATGCCTGTGACAGGGTGCAGTGCTCACCTGGTGGTTCAGAAAAAGGGGGGAGGCGTGTGACAGGGTGCTAAGCAGAAAACTGCTTAGCCAACCCTCTGTCACTCCAGCTCCAATTAAGGGAGGTGAATTGGAGCTAGGTAGATCACCTGGCCCTGATTGGGGAAGCTGGAACAGCTGCTGCCTCATCAGGCTGAGGCTGGATAAAAGGTGGTGGGAACACAACCTGTAACTAAAAGCACCAGGTGAGCACTGCACCAAGGTTTCTGTGTGACCCTCTCAGCCCAGGAGGGGCAGAAGCCAGGAGGGCCCTGCAAAGACCCTGTTACACATGGGGGCTTGTCTGGGATTTGTGCCAGAGCAAGAGTTTGGCAGCCTGAGATAGAAGAGACCTTGCAGTGGCTGATCAAGCAGCAGGAAGAGCTGCAGAAGGCAGTACAAACCTTTCAACAGTCCCAGTAGCTGGAGAAGCAGGCCCTGCTCAGCTGGCAAGCTGAGCAACAAAGGAGCCTGCAAGACTTTATTTGGGAGCAGACCACCATTCAACAACAGCTCCTCTAGAAGGTGGTGAGTCCCCCCCGTAGGGGATGGCATGTGGGCACCGGGCTTAGGACTATGTAAAATGGGCCCGGCAGATGACCCCGATGCCTTCCTAGGCACTTTTGAGCAGGTAGCTATGGGGACAGGATGGGACAGGCTAACCTGGGCCCTGCAGGTGGCTCCCTACCTGGCTGGCGAAGCCCAAGCAGCCTATATGGCCCTGAGTGAGGAACAGGCCAGGAGCTACGACACGGTAAAAGCGGCTGTCTTAGATTGGGTGGGGCTGTCAGCCGAAAAATATCGCCAGTGCTTCCAGGAGGCGAAGTGGAGAGGGGGTTTGAGGCCCCAGGCCTTCACTCAGAAATTAATGGACTGGGCCACCTGATGGTTGAGAGCTGATGCCCAAACCATTAAGGAGATTATGGATGCGCTCATCCTGGAACAGTTTTTTACAAAGCCTCCCTGAGAGGACAAGGGTATGGGTGAGAGGTGGAAGCCGTGGTAAAGCTGACAAAGGAGTATGTGGAGGCAGACTCCCCCAGGAAGGAGGGGCACCCCTATAACGATGAGGACTGTGGGAGAAAATCCAGGGAAACCCTGACTGGGAAGGGTCTGGAGAAAAGGCGGGAGACCAATCGGGGAGCTCCCACTGGGACCAAGCAACTCGTCTGCTGGCAGTGCGGGCGAGTGGGACATAAAAAGCAGGACTGCCCGGATATGGACTGCGGCTTTGCAGAATTTTGTGGGTGGCCCAACTCTGGAGGGTGGGGGAAGGGGTGGAAACTGTCCACCATTCCTGTGAAGGTGGGGAGGAGACCCTAGGGTGGTCTGGTGGACTCAGCCTCGGCCTGCGCTCTTGTAAGGAGGGAGCTGGTGAAGCCACAGTGGATAATCCCGGGGGCCCAAATAAATCCAGAATGCATCGATGGGGATGAGAGGCAGTGCCCAATGGCCCAGGTACCCCTTGAGGTTCGGGGCCAGTTCTGTTGGAAACAGGTCAAGGTGGTAGAGGGCCTGCTGTACCCAGTGGTGGTGGGCACTGACTGGGACCCCTGACCCAAAGGGAAAGGAGATTGGGCGAGAAGGCCCAAGGTGAGAGAAGGGAGAGTCCCATTGAGGAAGGGGGAAGAGGTCTTGGAAATAGAAAGCCCTAGACAACACAGCCTGAGTCAGGAAGGACGGGACAAAGAAAAGGAGAAAAGATAGGGAGGGAGTATCCGCTACAGGGCTCTCCGCAGAGCCAGTGGGCCCAACAGAACTCTCTGTAGGCAGACACCTAGGAGACGAGGCCCGAATCCTGCTTGAGGGGTCTTGGGAATCTGAGATCCTGGGTGCCCAGGAGGAAGCTGGGGCCAATCCTGAATCCCTGTCAGAGGTGAAGGAGTGAAAGAAAGAGGAGCGCACCCAGGGGTGTGACTGGTGTGATAACCTCTGGACGGAAGCAGCACTATGGAGTGGCCCACCTCCCATGCAATGTACTTGCTGCATATAGGGGATGGTCGAACCCCACAAGGAAGCTCAAGCAGGTCACCCAAAAGATGAAGGCCTCCCCAGTAGGACTCCACCCATTAGAAGGGGGGAAAAGGGACCTGTACAGTCAAACCAGGTGGTTCAGAAAAAGGGGGGAGGCGTGTGACAGGGTGCTAAGCAGAAAACTACTTAGCCAACCCTCTGTCACTCCAGCTCCAATTAAGGGAGGTGAATTGGAGCTAGGTAGATCACCTAGCCCTGATTGGGGAAGCTGGAACAGCTGCTGCCTCATCAGGCTGGGGCTGGATAAAAGCCCCAGGGGAAGGAAGCCAGGGGAGGAGCTAGAAAGAGGGAAGCTGCACTAGAGGAATGGCAGTGAGGGGAAGCAGAGATAGATAGCTTGCTCCATCTCTCTCCTGCTGGTGGACTATAAGAAGGGGACTATGTGTATGGTGGAAAGGTGGTGGGAACACAACCTGTAAATAAAAGCACCAGGTGAGCACTGCACCAAGGTCTCTGTGTGACTCTCTCAGCCCAGTAGTGGCAGAAACCAGGAGGGCCCTGCAAAGACCCCGTTACAATGCCCCACGCTGTGGAGCAGAGGTGGGCAAACTACGGCCTGGGGGCCACATCCAGTGCTCCAGAGATTTTTAATATGGCTCTTGAGCTCCTGCCGGGAACTGGGGTCTGGGGCTTGCCCCACTCCGGCGCTCCAGCCGGGGAGCAGGGTCGGGATCTTGCCCCACTGTGGCATGTCCCCACTCCGGCTCCTACGTGTAGGGGCAGCCAGGGGGCTCTGCATGCTGCCCCCACCCCAAGCGCCGCCCCCACAGCTCCCATTGGCCAGGAACCACAGCCAATGGGAGCTGCAGTGGCGGTGCCTGCGGACAGGGCAGCACACAGAGCCGCCTGGCCACCCCTCCGCATAGGAGCCAGAGCCGGGGGCATGTCGCTGTCTCTGGGAGCTGCTTGAGCTAAGCGCCGCCCATAGCCTGCCCCCTTCCGGCCCCAACCCCCTGACCCAGTCCTGATCCCACTCCCGTCCTCCAAACCCCTTGGTCCAGCCCGGAGCACCCTCCTGCACCCCCAACTTCTCATCCTCCAACCCAGAGCCCACACCCCCAGCTGGAGCCCTCATGCCCTCCTGCATCCCAACCCCCAATTTTGTGAGCATTCATGGCCCGCCATACAATTTCCATACCCAGATGTGGCACTTGGGTCAAAAAGTTTGCTGCCCCGCTCCTCCCCCTCCCCCGGCTGTATAGGAAGGTGAAAACCCCCAGGCTCTCTGCCAATCTGACCTGGAGGAAAATACCTTCCTAATCCCAAATATGGCAATCAGTTAGACTCTGAGCATGTGGGCAAGACCCACCAGCCAGACACCTGGGAAAGAATTCTCTGTAGTCCTCAGAGCCCTCTCCATCTAGTGTCACATCTCTGGCCATTGGAGTTATTTGCTAATAGCAATCACAGATGGCCCATAAGCCAGTGTAGGCAGTCTCATCATATCATCCCTTTCATAAATTATCAGTCTCAGTCTTAAAACAACTTAGGTGTTTTGCTGCCACTATTCCCCTTGGAAGGATGTTCCAGAGCTTCACTCTGATGGTTCAAAACCTTCATCTAATTTCAACCCTAAACATCTAACTTAGCATCAAATGTATCAAACTCCAAGTCCCTGAATTGCACAGTAAATGGGTTTGAACAAAATCACTCTAAATCTACCATTTCTGCTGCTGAGACACCCCATCAGCCATAAAAAGAACCCACAAACCGCTTCTACAGATGCAAATTCAAATGGGGATCAGAACAGAGATTTAGATAAAAGAGAAAATCTTGTTATAGGATCTATAGTCTGTCTGGGTGTCATGTAATAATCACTAATTATGTTTTTTCAGACAAACCCTACACCTTCTATATATTTCTACTTTTTTTTTCTGGATTGTTTTTTAAGAATACAAATCAGGAGGAAAAGTTAGCATTACCATTTTAAAATAACCAATTTATAGACCAAGCTCATCCTAGGAGATGAATGTTGTTGTAAGATATTGTGGCACTGATTCTCCACTCTCTATTTGCAGGTACATGATTTTGTGGGGCTGATTCTGATCTCTTTTATACGATTGTAAAATCAGTGAGAGTGAGAACAGAATTGGGCCCAATGTGTGCCCATCTCTTCCAAGTGGTTGAATGCTAAAATGTAGATCTGCACAATCCTGTTCTCTAGGGATCCTGCCAGTCCCACACCAGCTGTGAGAGAGCTCTCTGCTACATCCAGTTACACAGATTACAGTAACTACTAATCACCAATGGTACGTTCACACAGAGAATGGCAACCTGCTGAAACGAGTCTCAGAGCCCAGGTTGACAGACTCTGGGGCTCATGCTATGGTGCTAAAAATACCTGTGTAGATTTTGTGCCTTGGGCTGGAGCTTGGGATCTGAAGCCTGGGGAGGGGTGAGTTTCAGAGCCCGAACCGCAACATCTACACCTCTCTATTTAGTGCCGTAGCCACAAACCCTGAGAGCCCGAGTCTGTTAGGCATGCTTGACAGCCTCTGGTCAAGAGCTTTTAAAATGGCTGTTAGTCACTATGGGTATGTCTATACTGCAATTAGATACTCATAGCTCGTGGGGCTCTGGCTAAGGGGCTGTTTAATTGCGGTTTGGGCTCAGGCTGGACCCCAGGACCTAGGAGCCTGCGAGGTGGGAGGGTCCCAGAGCTTGGGCTGCAGCCTGAGCCTGAAGATCTGCACTGCAGTTAAACAGCCTTTTAGCCTGAGCCCCTTAGCCCGAGTCAGCTGGCACAGGCCAGCAGCAGCTGTCTAATTGCAGTGTAGACGTACACAGTAAGACACACTATACAAATACAGAACACTAGCTATGTAGTTCAAGCCTAGCTTCTCTGGGCCTGATCATCCGATGGACTATGCAGTACCCACAGTCCCTTAGTTTGTAAGGAATTTTACTCATTAAAGAATTGGGTAAAGTGCACACATAGCCTTTCTCCCTGCGTATCATCACTGCATTGTGTACTGCTGCATTTACAGTGTGCATAAGAGAAGGGGTAGCCATACAAATTTGGGGAGGAAGGGGATGTGATGGAAGAAACCCAGCCAGCACAGTATTGTTTCCCAGCTCAATGCATACAGCAAGCTGACAGCCAAATAAATGAAATTGAAAGCATGTATAATTACATGAACCACCAACGGTCCCCACCACAAGTTGAACAGTGTAGCCATAAGAAATGTTCATGTACATGCAGTCAAGTATCAGGGGGTAGCCGTGTTGGTCTGTATCTACAAAAACAACAAGGAGTCTGGTGGCACCTTAAAGCAGGGAACACTGGTTCTCCACTTGCGAAGTAACTCCCTGCTCTCCATGTGTCAGTATATAATGCCTGCATCTGTAACTTTCACTCTATGCATCCGAAGAAGTGAGGTTTTTACCCACGAAAGCTTATGCCCAAATAAATGTTAGTCTTTAAGGTGCCACCAGACTCCTTGTTGTTCATGTACATGCAGAAGCATCCACAAACCCCAGAGAGGTGTATCCCAAGCAAGCAGAAGTAAATGCCTCGCGCTACACAGAGTGGAGACAATGGGTCAAGGCACATGGGATCATTGAGGAGTTCTGAGAGTACAAATAACAGAGAGGAAGAGGAAAGAGTAAGATGTGGACCACAAGGGATACAAAGAAAGTGGTGCAGGCATATCCTTCCTTCTCCTATATACAGACACAGGCTAAACCTAAACAGACTTCCATGGCCTTGAAAGCAGCCCTTCTTCACAGTGGGACAAGAGATGACAGCTACCTCCTTTGGCATAGGGCAGAGCCCAGGAGCCAAACGCAAGGCCTCAGATTAAGAAGGATGAACAGGATGCCATGGTGATTGTGGCGTTGTATCTTTTCCTCTTTGCTTTGTGTGCCTCTGTCGCTTAAGTAAGGAGTTTTTAAGTGGAGGGGTCAGTATGCCCAGGTCTTTTTGTGGCAGTTGTGGCACTCACTGTCCTGCTATTGTTGACTATTTCCTGTGCACCAGTGAACAAGCTGTTTTGTGGAAATGGTAGCAGGCGAAGTGCTCCTGCCATTTTGAGAGCAGTTTGGCACTCATTTTCAGCACCCCGTGTGAATTTTGCTTTCTCGCTCTCCTTCGTGTGGCTACCCTTTCTGTCTTCCTAGCTCTCAATTCCCTTTTCTGTAGGGCTGTGTCCATTTGCCCTTTGTCCTGACCTGTGCAATAGCATAGTTATTATAAGCATCAACAGGGCCGCCCAGAGGATTCAGGGGGCCTGGGGTCTTCGGTGGCGGGTCCCGCCGCCGAAGGACCCCCCGCCGCCGAAGACCCGGAGCGGAAGAAGCTCCGGGGGCCCGAGCCCCGCGAGAGTTTTCCGAGGCCCCCGGAGCGAGTGAAGGACCCCGCTCCAGGGGCCCCGAAAAACTCTCATGGGGGGGCCCCTACGGGGCCCGGGGCCTGGGGCAAATTACCCCACTTGCCCCCCCCTCTGGGCAGCCCTGAGCATCAAGCCAGATCAAAGAGACCTCTGATATATAACCATGTTCACTTTGTCCAGATTCTTAACTGTTGTAAATAGGCATGGTTCCATGTATTGATTCACAACAGCTGAAGATTTGGATTAAGTATAAGTGGTTATATCTCTGAGTGCTCTTTCAATTGGCTCTGTCTATAGAATGATGCAATAGTACAGGATGAAGGGAACACAGAATGAACACAGAAAAATAACAAAGAATAGCAGAGATTAGACACAGGGAAGGGGGACAGTGAGAAAGATAGGCAGGTATAAACCAGGAGTTATTCCACAGAAGCTAACAGAGTTACACTGCTGTAGAAGAAGGTTAAGGGCTTGATCCTGCACCACTGAAGTCAGTGGGAGTTTTGCCACTGGGAGCTATAGCAGGGCTGAAGTGAGGAGAATCAGGCCCTGCCTGTTTACTACTTCTGAAGTACTTCTACAGTGACCTACTTTGAACTTAAAGATGGGGAGATAGCTACAATATAAGGGATGACGGATATGTAATTTTGAACACGTCATTTTCTTCCTCCAACTTATTTATCAGTTCACGAATTCTGGCTGGTAATGAGACATACCTATAACCTTGGGCCAGATAATCCCCTCAGTACACAGCCTGAGTGATCAGGCATGCCAATGGCGGATTAGCCACTGGCCCAATGGGACCTGGGCAATGTAGAGGCAAAGTAAATGGTGGTATATGTTAGTCAGCAGAGGAAAAGCTTTAGAGGGTGTAAGCTGGTGCAATTTACACAGCAGAAAGGTGGGAAAGTAGATTTATAGCATGAAAAATAAAGTGGGTCCCTCTCATGCTACACATTTTTTTACTACTTCCTCCTATTTGCTTTTTCTTCTAAACCCTCAGTGTATAAATTACAACATTTACTTACCAACCTGCAATTTACACCATCATTTTCCTCATCACTTCTTTTGGCTGAAGAGTTATAGGGTTACATCATCCTTTCCTATGAAAAAGTCAGTGGGAGTCGGGAAGTTTCTTGGGGACTCCACATGGACACATTCTTTGAGGAGGAAAGGGGGAAGAGGGTGTTAAGGCCCATGGAGAGAGATGTGTTTGGTATTCCAAGATCTCTGGGCATTTCAGTGGAGGATAAGCCTCTTCACAAAACTCCTGGGTTGCCCCTTCTTTCTATAGCTATGCTGCCATTAGCTCCCAGACGATGCAGGATTCTTAAGGTTTGGGAGGGGGATGATACGGCACTAAGGGATGTCCCCCTTTCACTGTCCTATGTCATATTAACCCTCAAAGCCTCTACGGGCCAGTGTTTGAATGGAGGAGCTTCTGTAGGTGCAGAGGAAGTAGGAATGGGGGAAAGAGAGGCTGCTACTTTGGTCTCTCTGCCCTCTGACACTTGTGTTTATTAGAGTGAGAACTCTGTTCATTTCATCCACTTTGTATTCAAGATTGCCAAAAACTCAGGCACTCCCACTCCCATTCCTCCCTGCCCCCCGTCACAGGATTGATTTAAAAATCGTGAGATTTTAAAAAACAACTACTTTGGGATTATTTTTATTTGCTTTCTTTTCATGGAACCATTAGGGCTCCCATTTTCAACCACAGCCACAGTTTTTGGGAAAATAACATTTGCACAAGTCAAAAGTCCGGTGGCGATTGGCGAGTGGCAGCGGGAACAGGACAGTGAAATCCAGAAGTTCCTAGTTACAGACCGACACACAGGCGGTGTGTGTGTGATACAGTCACCTTGCTCGAGGATTGAGGAGAGTCGAGCATCTCAGCAGCTGCACCCATAACTGAGCAGTCTTTTTTAGGATCCACTCTGCTCACCCCACATGGGAAGGGAGTTAGAAAAGGTACCCTAAAAATAGTCTTGCCTCTGTTTTTCCTGGCTGGATAGCCGCATCCAGCAGGATCACCACCTCAGCGGTCGAAAATGTAAGAAACTTTTCAACTTTGGAACTTGGAACGTATGTACCCTGATGGACAACTCAAACAGCGACCGACCAGAGCGACGTACAGCCATTATTGCTCGTGACTTGAGTCGGTTTAACATCGATATTGCTGCTTTGTCCGAAACTAAAAGAGCTGATGAAGGACAGGTGAGGGAGGAGAAAGGAGGATACACCTACTTCTGGAAGGGAGAATCTATAGATGAACCCCGACTGCATGGAGTGGGCTTTGCTATAAAGAACAAGCTCATAAGGTGCCTCTCTGAGGTACCAGTTGGCATCAATGAGTGGTTTATGACACTCACCAAAAATTAACAGGCAACTATTGTGAGCGCCTATGCACCAACACCGGATGCTGATGAGAATGTAAAGGAAGATTTTATTTTTTATTCTCAGTTGAAAACCATTTTATCGGAGACCCCTACAGAAGACAAGATCATCCTTCTGGGGAATTTCAGTGCACGTGTTGGACAAGACTCAGACCTGTGGAAAAGAACAATCGGGAAAGAAGGAGTTGGCAAAAGCAATTAAAATGGGATTCTGCTCCTGACCAAGTGTGCTGAACACTAACTTATTATTATGAACACTCTTTTCCAACAAAAGGAAAAGTTCAAAACATCTTGGAGACACCCACAGTCAAAGCACTGGCATCTATGTCATAGTTCGTGCCCGAGATCGTAGTGAGGTACTTCTCACAAGAGCAATGACAAGTGCTGATGACTGTTGGAATGATCATCACCTTATTCAATCCACAATGACAATTAAGATCACTCCCAGATGGAAGCTGCAAAAGAAGCAGGTCAGGTGCAAGTTGACAGTTCAAGATTTGAAGGACCCTATTAAGCGTGACCACTTCCAAGCAGACTTAAAAGAAAAGCTTGTGACGGGTTGGATCACAGAAACCCCCTTGGGAGCTGCCACCCAATGTGCAAAGACTACCCCTGCTTCTGTTTTCCCTGCCAGCTCAGGACTCCAGCACCCTGTCTTGCTGAGCGAGACACTCCAGTCTGGCTCCAACACAGACCCACGGTCTGAATCACTTGTCCCAAAGCTGCAAGTTTACCTAAAAACAGCTCACAGGAGTGTGCTTGTCTTTAGCACTCAGATGCCCAACTCCCAATGGGGTCTAAACCCAGATAAATCCGTTTTACCCTGCATAAAGCTTATGCAGGGCAAACTCATAAATTGTTCGCCCTCTATAACACTGATAGAGAGATATGCACAGCTGTTTGCTCCCCCAGGTATTAATACATACTCTGAGTAAATTACTAAATAAAAAGTGATTTTATTAAATACAGACAGTAGGATTTAAGTGGTTCAAAGTAGTAACAGACAGAACAAAGTAAGTCACAAGCAAAATAAAACAAAATGCGCAAATCTATGCCTAATCAAACTAAATACAGATAATCTCACCCTTAGAGATGCTTCAGTAAGTTTTTCTCAGACTGGACACCTTCCAGGCCTGGGCACAATTCTTTCCCCTGGTACAGCTCTTGTTCCAGCTTAGGTGTCATCTAGGGGATTCTCCATGATGGCTCCTCTCCCTCTCTCTTCTGTTCCACCCCTTTATATATCTTTTGCATAAGGCGGGAACCCTTTGTCCCTCTGGGTTTCCACCCCCCCTCACTGGAAAAGCACCAGGTTAAAGATGGATTCCAGTTCAGGTGACATGATCACATGTCACTGCAAGACTTCATTACTCACTTGCCAGCACACACATATACAGGGAGACTCACAGGTAAACAGCCATCTGCAGACAATGGGAGTCATCAAGATTCCAAACCATCATTAATGACCCACACTTTACATAATTACAATAGGCCCTCAGAGTTACATTTTATATTTCTAGTTTTAGATACAAGAGTGGTACATTTATACAAATCAGATGATCATACTCAGTAGATTATAAGCTTTGTAATGATACCTTACAAGAGACCTTTTGCATGAAGCATATCCCAGTTACGTTACATTCACTTATTACCGTATTTTCTCTAAAACTATCCCAGTTACATTATATTGACTTATTATCAAGTTTTTATAAAACCATATAGACTGCACAACGTCACAAAGCTCCCATCAGAGTTTCCGGAAGAAATTGAGGAACATTGGAGCCAGTTGAAAGCAGTAATCATCAATGCCTGTGAGGAAACCATAGGCTACCAAACCAGAAAACATCAGGGCTGATTTGACGAGAATGATGCTGAAATTGAGCAACTCATCAATGAGAAGAGAATGGCATTTCATGCTTGGCAGAATGACATAAATTGTAATATAAAGAGAGAAGCCCATGCCAAGGTGAGGGCAGAAGTCCAATGTAAAAGCAGAGAAGTCAAGAACAAATGGTGGACCGAGAAAGTGCAAGAACTCCAACATCTCTCGGATAGCCACAATACATGTCGTTTCTTTAGTGCCACCAAGGCTATTTATGGGCCAATTTGACATGGTATGAATCCTCTTTGCTCTAAGGACGGAACCACACTTCTGAAGGACAACAAAGCCATCAATTCTTGCTGGAAAGAATATTTTGAAGATCTCCTTAACCATAATTCTATGGTTGCAGATGAAGTCCTTGAGCAAATCCCTCACCAACCATTTAGGGATGAGCTCGGAGACCCTCCCAATTTGTATGAGGTACACAATACCACCAAGCAGATGAAGAACAACAAGGCAGCAGGTCTAGATGGGATCCCTGCTGAAATCTTTAAGACAGTGGACCAGAGCTAATTTGACAGCTTTACCTGCTTATCCTTAAGTTCTGGATCCCAGTGAAATGAGGGATGCCCTGATTGCTACCCTCTTCAAGAAAGGGGATAAAGTGGATTGTGGAAATTATCATGGTATCTCCCTCTTAGCCATTGCAGGCAAAGTTCTGGCGTGGATCCTTGCAACCCGCCTTCTGCCCCTGTCAGAAGAAATTTTACCAGAGCCACAGAGTGGTTTCTGATCATGTCATGGAACTGCGGATATGATCTTCACAGCATGGCAGCTGCAAGAAAAGTGTCGGGAGCAAAACCGACCACCGTACATGGCTTTTATTGATCTAACTAAAACCTTTGATTCAGTGAATCACCGTGCCCTCTGGACTGTACTTTCTAAGATTGGATGTCCTGATAAATACATCAATGTCCTAAAATTGCTTCATGTTAACCTAAAAGTGACCTGAGCAGCACTGGCTCCCAGAGTGAACCTTTCAAAGTACAAACAGGAGTCAAACAGGGCTGTATCATCTCTCCAACCATGTTTGCGGTTTTTATCGCTGTCATTCTTTACCTACTTGCTGGGAAGTTTACAGCTGGCGTTTGAAATAATTTACAGAATGGACGGAAAGCTGTTCAGGCTTAGCAGGCTGAAAGCCAAGAGTAAGATCTCCACAAAATCTATTTGTGGAACTTCAGTAAGCTGATGACAACGCAATCTTTGCCCACTCTGAGAGAGATCTTCAAACGATCTCTAATGTGTTTGCCAATGCTTACGCATGTCTTGGTTTCACTCTTAATATCAAGAAGACTAAAGTGCTCTATCAGCCCTCTCCAAATTAGGTATTACATGGCCCACTTATCAAAATCAATGGAGTGGCACTGGAGAATGTCGATCATTTCCTCTATCTTGGAAGTCATCTTTCATCCAAGGCTGATATTGATGCAGTAATTCAACATCACCTGAGCTGTGCCAGTGTAGCTTTTTCTCGTTTATGGCACAGGGTTTTTGAAGATCACGACATTCGAATAGACATCAAGCTTCTTGGTTTATCAAGCCGTTATTCTCCCAACACTGTTGTACGGGTCCAAAACTTGGACAACCTATAGACACCACTTGAAAGTCCTTGAGGCACCATCAATGCTGCCTTCATAAGATTCTGAAGACTAAATGGGAAGACAAGTGCACCAATATTAGTGTTCTGGAAGAAGCAAAGACCACCAGTATCGAGGCAATGATCATCTGTCAGCAATTCTGCTGGACTGGTCATGTCCAGATGCCAAACCATCACCTCCCAAAACAAGTCCTGTTCTCTCAGCTGAAAGAAGGGCACCGTAACATGGGTGGACTACGGAAGCGTTATAAGGACTTGCTGAAGGACAACAAAGTGTAATATTGACATTGACACTGGGAGATACTTGCCCAGGATCGCTTAAAATGGAGTGAAGTCCTATGTTATGGTCCACTGCATTCTGAACTTGCTCACTGACAAGCTGAAGAGGACAAGAGGCGTAGGAGGAAGGAGAGACTGGCTTCCAGTCATGGTCAACAGCCTCCTGCTGAGCCTGAAAACATCTGCCCTCATTGTAATAGAACTTGTGGTTCAAGGATTGGCCTTATTAGCCACCTGAGGACCCATAACTCCCATGGAAGATGATCATACTCGGTAACGCCCATCATCATCATTGCTTCCTCCTCTAAGGTTAAAGTCTGCTTAGTGTTTATGAGAACAAAGAGTTCAAAGACCTTACTTACAAAACAACTAAGCTATGCCCTGGGGCTGGATTTTCCAGGCCATTTAGGCCAGAGGTGTCCAACCTATGGCCTGTGGGCTGTACACAGCCCACCAGAGCATTTCGTAAGGCCTGTGGCGGGGCTCGGACTGTCAGCCTTGGGCAGAGAATTTGTTTGGTCCACACAAGGTTGTGCTTAGATTTATGTAGCCCTCCTGTGCCATAAGGTTGGGAACCCCTGATTGAAGCCATTTTGTGGCACAAAGTAGCCTTGCACCAGCTGGATCGAGCTGATGGAGAATTCGCACTGCACAGAACTCTCCGCTGGCAGAAAACTGGTGATGGTGGCTCTGCTGCCTTCTGCACAAGCCACCCCCTGCACTTCCTCCACCACAGGCTGTGCCCAAATGGCCCATTCTAGTTGTGAGTAACTTCACAGGTGTTAATATGGATTTGTCATATTAGACTTTGCCTTTTAACTCCATAAAGGCTTTTATGGCAGTAAAATATTAATCCTAAACCCATAGGGCCTGATTCTGATCTCACACCATTTTTACACTGGTAACACCACTGAGATCAGAATCAGGCCCAAAGTTACTATAATTGATAATCAAGGAGTCGTCTCTTTAAACTAATCGCGTGAGATTCAGTGTGCGCCTCTCCTCTGCAACAGAGTTTTCAGACGGTGGAGTGTCAGGTTACAACTTCAGTGCCCATTTTAGAAGCTGTCTTGGGGCCCAACCGTGTTCTCTATTGCTCTGCTGTAAATCTAGTGAAACTTCATTGACGTTAATAGCGTTGCTCTGTAATTACCCTTTTGTAACAAATCATAACTTGACCTGCTATGTGTGGGTTGTGTTTTTTTGTTTTTTGTTGTTTTTTTGTTTTTTTTTAAGCTAGAAGTTAAATTTAGAAGCTAAGCATACTCATTCTGGCTTCGAATACTAGTTAAGTATGTGAGTGTGGGGGGTGCAAATACATATTGTATCTTAGATCTCCCTGCACGCTGGTCATCCATACAGGCATATTGGGAGTTCAATTCTGATCCTCCTTCAGGGATAGGTGACTGGTATCACTCAGTGGGTCCAGGCCGGATTAAGAACCTTGCTGTTCTTTTTGAGATCAGAGGCAGCTTTTTCTGATGCTGTAGAACATCAACTATCTTCAAACAAAGTCATACATGTGGTTGCGGGCCATTTTTTTCTTTTTAAAACGGAGCTGGCTGAGAAGAGACTGCAAACTCTGCATTCTCCCTCCCTTCTCTATGGCTACAATTAAGTAACATCCTTTTGGCTCTTACCCTCTTGCTGGCACTGATGAAGATTGCATTATTTCTTCTATATTTGATTTGTTGGTTAAACCTTAACTATACGCTTTGTGGTGTTTTTAATAAACTAACTCAGTGGAAGACCAGGAAAACAACTGCCATTGCAAAATACACAATAAACCAAATTCTGCTCCTCAGTTACAATGGTGTAAATCTGGAGTCATCTGACTTGAGGGGAGCTACTTTGGATTTAAACCAGCCTAGCTAAGAGCAGAATCTGTCCTATTGTCTGTTTTGACAAACATGATATGATTGGTCTTCTCACCAAGATTAGTTTTTTTTCTAGAGTTGAGAAGGTAAGACAAGTGCACGCAGTGATCTATTATCATATTCCTCAAAAAGAACAGGAGTACTTGTGGCACCTTAGAGACTAACAAATTTATTAGAGCATAAGCTTTCGTGGGCTACAACCCACTTCTTCGGATGCATAACCACAGCCAAATCTTGCCCTGAAGGAAGAGACAACGATAATTATTGTTTTAATATTACCTAAGCCAAATAGCCCTGGTTTGTCAGTTGTCCTATAAACACAAGCAATGAGATCATATAGAACACCAGGTAATCAACTAATATCTTGCAAAATATATTATTAAAATCAACACTGCTTATTGAATATTATTTACCACATTTCTAAAACCTCATCTTTGTACCATTGCAGCAAAAAGACAGAAAGTTAGGTGCATCATTGCCAAGAGTCTTATCTTACCTGTAAATGGTTACAGCCTTATTCAGTTCACAGTACAGTATGATTTATAAAAAGGGAGTGTCTTTCAGACAATATTTAGTTGAATTTATAACCAACAAGATAGAGGAATCCAAATTCTGCATTTGGCTATGTGCTTACAATTCCCACTGGTTTTAGTGAGTTCTGCATATGCAGAACCAAGAGCAAAATTTGGCCCAGGAAATAAAAACTTAATTCCGAACTATCCCAATATACAATGTAATGCTGCTGATGGATGGTTTTCAAAGGGTGACCAGCAGTGGCGGATTTAGAGGTAGTGAGGCCCTGTGCTCAGCTTCATTTTTGGGGCCCCTTCTTGTAACCCAGCCAAGAAAAAGAACATTCTCCCTTATCTCCCCCCTGTGCCCCTGTTTTTCATTCTTTTTTTCTTCATCCTCCTCCTACAAGTAATAGGAAGTAAATTAAAATAAAGTGAGGTACCTTGATTGTTTTTGTAGTCTAACTTATTTTTCTACAGACCACTCGAAAATCGCTGAGGGTCTCTGCAGACCACTTAATGATCTTTCCAAATATTGTTTGTACTGTTAGCTAACTATTGTAAAGCGCTTTGGATAAGAGTGCTTTATTTAATAATAATAATAATAAAAAAAAAGGTTGGGGTGTGGGGTCTGGCCAGGAGTTAAGGTGTGGCAGGGGGCTCAGGGCTGGGGCAGGGGGTTGGGGTGTGGAGCACTTACCTGGGGCAGCTCCCATTTGGTGCAAGGGGTGCAGGTGGGGATGGGGGGGGGGAGCAGTCAGGGAGGGCAGATGGCTGGGGGATGGTGCAGGAGTTATGGCTGGGACTGTGTGATGGGGGGTAGGGGTTCGGGGGGGGAGGGGGGCTGGGGGTGTGTGTGAGAGGGGTGCAGGGTCTGGGAGGGAGTTAGGGTGCAGGGTCTGGGAGGGAGTTAGGGTGCAGGAGCAGGTTGGGGTGCAGGGTCTGGCCAGGAGTTAGGATGCAGGAGGGGGCTCAGGGTTGGGGCAGGAGGTTGGGGTGTAGAGCGCTTACCTGGGGCAGCTCCCATTTGGTGGGAGGGGTGCAGGTGGGAATGTGGGGGGGGGGTGCAGGAGCTCCCATTTGGTGCTCAGGAGGGGCTGCGGATGGGGGGGGTGCAGGAGTCAGGGCAGGGGGCTAGGGGTGTGGGCTGGGGTCATGGGGAGGGGGCGCTCCCAGCCCCGAGCGGCTCACGGCAGGCGGCTGGGTGGGGTATGTGTAGAGGGAGTGCCTTTGCTCCGCCCTGCCCTGATTCCACCCCCTTCCCCGAGGTCCCTCCCCTGCCTCTTCCCCGCCTCCTCCACCGAGCGCGCTGCGGCCCTGCTCCTCCCCCTCCCCGTCCCTCCTTCCCAGAGCAACCTGAGCACTGGCAAACAGCTGTTTGGCGGTGGGGGAAGCTCTGGGAGGGAGAGGGCGGGGCGGGAACACGGCACGCTCTGGGGAGGAGGCGGGGGCGGGGGGTGCTTGGCTGCTGGTGGGTGTGGAGCCTGCTGCAGGAACCCCAGGAGCTGGCAGGACCAAACTTCTGCCCCCGCAACTGCCCGGCCTTGGGGCCCCCTGTTGTTGGGGGCACTCTGTGTTTTACTGTAAATCCGCTTCTGGTGACAAGAACCTACAGATTCCATTGACTTCAAATAGAGGAATAGGTAGAGCGTAGCAGGATGTCGTTTTTCCGTCTCTTGAAAACTCTCAAAATATCAGAAATGTTTCCTGTCACAGAACAGGGTGAAAAGTCAACATTTCAAAAATGTTCACAAATGAAATATCAACATCAACAACAAAGTTCAGGTCAATCAAATATTTCATTTCTATCATTTTTAAATGTTTCATTTCAATTTTGATCATTTTTTAAAAAAGCGTGTATTATAATTATCTTAAATTTCAGAATAAAAAGTCATTTAAAAACAGAAAAATAATTGATTGATTTTTTTCATTTAAAAATGTCAAAATGGAACCAAATAGGATGTTGTAAAACTTATTTTCCAAAAATCTTTTGAATTGAGAAATTCATTGAAACCAATTCTTTCCTGCAAAAAGTTTTGGTTTTGATTAATTGATGTTTTTTGATTCAAACATTTCTGACCAGCTCTAGTTGTAGTTCTTCATCACTTCTGAAAATTGGGTCCAAAAGTGCCTCAAATGGTCTACCCAAAAGCAGTGGCTACTTTTGGAAAAACAGGTGCTTACATCTCTATGCTTCCATTTCTTCATCTGTAAAATGAGGATACTGATACTTGCCCACCTTTGTAAAGCACTTTTTTTATATGTGGATGAGAAGTGCTTGGTAACTAGCTGCTAAAATGAGCTTGCAGCCAAAATGAACATAGCTCATTGGTTAAATCCGTACTGATTACTTCCAGGGTCTTTTCTCACTATCACCCAAATTTTTATCTCAAAGGAAAAGGTCTATCAGATAGTCAAGCAGAATCTTGTATCCTCATGAATAGTTCACGTTGACAAAAATTGCTGTGGAGTTGGAAAGCAAGTTGTCTTCCCTTAAGAAGTCAAACAGAGGAGGAAAGACATGTTTTCAAAGGAAGGGGGCTTCTGACGACATCTGACCTTTTCTGGATATATCAACTTTGTATCCCACTTATTCCAGCAAGCTCTAGTAGTCCCTTCTGTCAGTCATTCCTGCTGCCCTTCCCAAAGAATTTATTTGCTGCTACAGCTGCACTACCACCAGAGGTTCTTCCTCTCTTGTGATGAGCCCTGGCATCTCTGTGCACTTGTGCAAATGCATGGTATACAGTCCAAGCAGAGATGGGTGACTGATTCATGAAATTCCCCCATCCCGTTATATATAAACATAATGCTTTACTCATCACTAGAGCTGAACTAAAACTGAACTTTTTTTTTTTTTACAGTTTTGAGATGTTGTGGTTTAGCACCTCTCCTCCCCCACATTTCTCTGAGGGAGATGGAGGAACTCCCAAGATGGCTTCTGTACCCTCCTCCACTGTCTGCAAACATGTATGTATAAGTTGCTTACCTCGTGGCAGGTCTTCTTGAGATGGGGTTGGAGGCCAGCACATAGGATTTTTTTCAAAGGATATTCCATTCCTTCTGCAGGATTTTCAAGGGGTTGTCCAGCCAGCCTACTCCTTATGAAACAAAAAGTGTGTTATTCAGCAGGGTGAGATGTGGTCTTTATTCCTAGTTCATTATTCACTGTTCTCAGTTCCTTGTTCAACAGTCACTTTTTTTTTTAAGAAACTTTAAGTTTTTAAATATTTAGAAATGTCACCAAAATTAATTAGATTAAATTTTCTTCACACAACACATAGTCAACCTGTGGAACTCCTTGCCAGAGGATGTTGTGAAGGCCAAAAGCATAACTGGGTTAAAAAAGAAATAAGATAAGTTCATGGAGGCTATTAGCCAAGATAGTCAAAGATGCAACCCCAAGCTCTGGGTATCTCTAGCCTCTGACTGCCGGATGCTGGGACTGGACGACAGTGGATGAGTCACTTGATAATTGCCATTCTGTTCATTCCCTCTGTGACCAAATGCACCTCTGTATTCACATCCTACACACTACTGTAGTAATGTCTGTATAAAATATGCCTGGTGAGGTATCATTTGAAAGATAACTCAGTGGTCAATAATGTTGCTACATACATTTTACCATGATATTAAGTGTAAAGTTATGAAATTCCCCCTGTATGATGTTAAGGGCACATGTTCAAACTCACATAGCCCAGATTAGGTAGAACAGGCCAAGCAGGCCTGTCTTAAACAAAGGGATGTGTGTTTACCTCAATGTGTATGTGTTAAACAGAATCCTCAGACAGTGAAAGTGGGGGGGGGGGAAGAAAGAAGCCAAAGAAAATCTGTATTTCAGCATACATAGGTGGAAAAAAAATAGCATGAAGCCTCCTTCATTCACCAGATTCCACGTTTCCTTGCTCTCAGCTGGAAAGAACTTTTATCTAGGGGTCACACTCAGGAAAGGGCATTTAAACAGATGACTGAATTATAAAAGTAGGGGCAAAGACACCCCAAGTTCTCTTCCTACCCATCTCTTTCTTTTCACCTAAGATGACAAAAGAAACAGCTGCTGGACTACGGGAGTCAGCACTGAAAACATGTGGTAAGAATTCCACCTTGAACCAAGCCTAGTTTGTTAAGTTTATGAAGCATTTTATCTTGTAACCATTTCTGACTTTAATGCCTCATTGCTTGTACTCACTTAAAATCTTCTATTTGTAATTAAATAAACTTGTTTTGTTCTTGTAGTTAAAATTAATCCAGTGTTGTGAATTGTTTGGGTAATTCCATTTAAGGTGGTAAGCTGTTGTGTATTGATCTCCTTAGAGGGGCAACGGACCTAGTATATCTGGACTGTCCAGGAGAGGGCTGGACAGTGCAAAACACATTTTTTTAATGAAAATCCAGGAGTGGAATTGTGTTGGGGTCACCCTGCAAGTAAGTAACCAAGGCTGTTAGAAGCCAGATTGTGGCTGGTGTTTGCTGATAAGCTGCTGGGGTCATATCTGCTGGACCAGGCTGTGACTATACACAGATACTCAGGGTGTGATCTGCATGCTGGCAGGCTGTTTGTGAGTGACCCAAGTTGCAACCTACAATAGCGAAGCATTGTGAGGCACTTCAAGTTGCAGTGCAAGTGGTGACACTCAGTGATCTGGACTCCACCCCGGAATGTCATACCCTCTGAAACACCTGGCATTGGCCGCTGTCAGAAGACAGGATACTGGGCTAGATGGACCATTGGTCTGACCCAGCATGGCCGTTCTTATGTAGGTGAGTTATTAAAATGTTTGTTTATTAATGGATTATTAGAATAAGGAAGTGTGCTTTGAGTGGCTAAATGTGACTGACGGTGCCCCCCATAAAGCTTTATGGAAATATGCTTATGAATGTATATGACATAACTAGAATATGTTTTATGCTACATATGCCACATAACATATCTCTGTAAAGGTTATGATCTACTGGATCTATTAATCCTATTTGTATGCATGTATCATTTTTGTATTTGAAGTTATGAATATTGGCTGTGTACTTGCTTGATTTTTAAGTAGCCTTTGTAAAGCATTTGGTCGGCTTCTTGAGAAAGGAATGTGCAAATTAAGTGCCCAATCAAGAAGCACGTACCGGACAATGGATCTTGGAAGGCTCCAATCCACATAAGAAGTCTACATGAGGACGTTCAAGGTAGCATATGAGCAATCGCTGCTGCCTGTAAAAACGGAGTCATGCATGGACATGTGACTTACCCAGGTGACTCCAAAACTCCATCTTGGAGCTGGACTTTGCATAGGAGGGAGGAGAGGGTCTCCACCCACAAGAAAAAGTCTATTTAAGCCCATGGGAGACCCTTCCATTCTGTCTTCAACTGGCTAAAGAGAGAACCTCTCCACCCTCAAGGATACCTGAAAGAAACTGGAACAAAGGACAGTAACTACAGGGGGTGTGAATGATTGCTGGACCCAGACTAGAAGGAGACTAGTCTGTAAAAGGAAGCTTACTGGAATTCCTTTGAGGGTGAGGTTTTATCTTTATTCAGTTTTCTTAGACATAGACTTGCGTGTTCTATTTTATTTTGCTTAGTAATTCACTTTAAGTGAAACCACTTACAGAAAGTAGGATTTATTTAATAAAATCACTTTTTACTTATTAATTAACCCAGAGTATGTATTAATACCTGAGGGGGGTGGCAAACAGCTGTGGCTATCTCTCTATCAGTGTTATAGAGGACGAACAATTTATGAGTTTACCCTGCATAAGCTTTACACAGGGTAAAATGGATTTATTTGGGGTTTGGACCCCATTGGGAGTTGGGCATCTGAGTGTTAAAGACAGGAACACTTCTCAAGTTGCTTTCAGTTAAGTCTGCAGCTTTGGGGCATGTGGTTCAGACCCTGGGTCTGTGTTGGAGCAGACTATTGTGTCTGGCTCAACCAGACAGGGTGCTGGAGTCCCAAGCTGGCGGGGAAAGCAGGGGCAGAAGTAGTCTTGGCACGTTAGTTGGCAGCCCCCAGGGGGTTTCTGTAATCCAACCTGTCACAGTGACAACAAAATACTTTTTGAATCCCCCCAAGTGACACGTCCCTGCAACCATTAGCTCGTTCTGAATTCACTGAAACATGTCAGTTCCTGACTTGAACCTTTATTCCTGAGCAATCTGGTGACACATCACAAACTCACCCCCTCCACCTTCCATTTTGCAGAAGTTTTTTGAATAAAGAACTGGGTTTTGACTGGTAACAAAATACTACTTGGGTCATCTCAAGTGACATGTCCCTGCAACCACTAGACTGTTCTGAAGTACCTATACCTGGGCCATGTCACTCCCTGGCCCAAAGCTTTTTTCTTTGCACAAAGTGCTGACCCATGTCACTATAGCCAGCCCCTCAACACACACACACACACACACTTGATTTCAACCCCCCATAAATGACAAAATACTGCTTGGGCCACCCAAAAGTGACAAGTCCTTTTAACCATTACACTGTACTGAAGAGTACCCCTACTACACTCTTCTGCTTGGTATTTCCAGTCTGGGGAAGGGATGGGGCTGCGAGGGGAGAAGCACTATACATTTTAGAGTGAACAACTAGGGCTGGTCAAAAGTTATCCATTAAAGTTGTTTCTTGACATAAAATTTAGGTTTAAAACTAAACAAAATTTTTCACACAAAGTGTTTGCTTTCTGCAGATAATTTTGACTTTTGTCCAAGAAGATCACCTGAAAACCAAGAAATTAGGCTGATAATTTTTATTTGGAAATGCTTTTATGGTGCATCATGGCAATTGTAGTTCAGGTGCATCATGGCTCAATTCTCCTGCATGGGCTGGGCTCCTAAACTGGACTATATCTCCCATGATGCACCATGGCCATGTGACTCATAATGCACTGTAGTAACTCAGAGCCCTCCCCATCTACTGTCCCCTCACCAGCTGTTGCAAATATCACAATGGTCACATTATATATAAGACCAGAAAACCTCGCTCTTCTGGCACACACAATTTTTCATGAAGCCTTCCTTTAATGTTTTTGTTTTTAAGCCCTTTTTGTCCTCATGCCAAAGATTGCAGAACCATTTTCTGAATCTCAGTGTATTTTGATTAATCTTACTGGCAATTTGGCCCCAAGAGGATTTATCTTTTCAAAACCCCTCTTTCTCTAGTCATGATACAGTTCTGCGGTGACCTGGAATCCTACTTTCGCCATCTCTGACTCAAGGAATATTTCCACAACACCACTGAACAGCACACTAACCCACAGAAAACTTGCTACAAGATGAAGGATTCTGCATGGACTCCTCCTGATGGTTGAAACAACAGACTGGACTTCTACATAGAGTGCTTCCGCCAAAGTGCATGAGCTGAAATTGTGGAAAAGCAGCATCACCTGCCCCATAACCTCAGCCGTGCAGAACACAACGCCATCCACATCCTCAGAAACAATTCTGACACTATAATCAAAAAAGCTGACAAAGGAGGTGCTGTAGTCATCATGATTAGGTCAGAGTATGAACGAGAGGCTGCTAGACAACTCTCTCTGACACCACATTCTACAGGCCATTACCTTCAGATCCCACTGAGGGGTACCAAAAGAAACTGCACCATCTGCTCAAGAAACTCCCTGAAGAAGCACAGGAACAAAACTACACAGACACACCCCTAGAGCCCCGACCAGAGGTATTCTATCTGCTAACCAAGATCCATAAACCTGGGAATCCTGGACGCCTCATCATCTCAGGCATTGGCATCCTGACAGCAGGATTATCTGGCTATGTGGACTCTCTCCTCAGGCCCTACGCTACCAGCACTCCCAGCTATCTTCGAGACACCACTGACTTCCTGAGGAAACTACAATCCATTGGTGATCTTCCAGAAAACACCCTCCTAGCCACTATGGATGTATAAGCCCTCTACACCAACATTCCACACAAAGATGGACTACAAGCCATCAGGAACAGTATCCCTGATAATGTTACCGCAAACCTGATGGCTGAGCTTTGTGACTTTGTCCTCACCCACAACTATTTCACATTTGGGGACGATTGATACCTTCAAGTCAGCGGCACTGCTATGGGTACCCGCATGGCCCCTCAATATGCCAACATTTTTATGGCTGACTTAGAACAACGCTTCCTCAGCTCTCGTCCCCTAGCGCCCCTACTCTACTTGAGCTACATTGATGACATCTTCATCATCTGGACCCACGGGAAGGAGGCCCTTGAGGAATTCTACCTGGATTTCAACAATTTCCACCCCACGATCAACCTCAGCCTGGACCAGTCCACACAAGAGATCCACTTCCTGGACACTACAGTGCAAATAAATTATGGTCACATAAACACCACCCTGTACCGGAAACCTACTGACTGCTATACTTGCCTACATGTCTCCAGCTTTCATCCAGACCACATCACACAATCCATTGTCTACAGCCAAGCCCTAAGATACAACCACATTTGCTCCAATCCCTCAGACAGAGACAAACACCTACAGGATCTCTATCAAGCGTTCTTAAAACTACAATACCCATCTGGGGAAGTGAAGAAACAGATTGACAGAGCCAGAAAGGTACCCAGAAGTCACCTACTACAGGACAGGCCCAACAAAGAAAGTAACAGAATGCCACTAGCTATCACCTTCAGCCCCCAACTAAAACCTCTTCAGCACATCATCAAGGATCTACAACGTATCCTGAAGGACGATCCCTCATTTTCACAGACCTTGGGAGGCAGGCCAGTCCTCACTTACAGACAGCCTCCCAACCCGAAGCAAATACTCACCAGCAACTACACACCACACAACAGAAACACTAACCCAGGAACCAACCCATGCAACAAACCCCGTTGCCAATTCTGTCCGCATATCTATTCAAGGGACATCATCATAGGGCCTAACCACATCAGCCACACCATCAAGGGCTCATTCACCTGCACATCTACCAATGTGATATATGCCATCGTGTGCCAGCAATGCCCCTCTGCCATGTACATTGGCCAAACCAGACAGTCTCCACGCAAAAGAATAAATGGACACAAATCAGACATCAAGAATTGTAACATTCAAAAACCAGTAGAAGAGCACTTCTATCTGCCTGGATACTCAATAACAGACTTAAAAGTCACCATTCTTCAACAAAAAAATTCCAAACCAGACTTCAATGAGAAACTGCAGAGCTGGAATTAATTTGCAAACTTGACACCATCAAATTAGGCCTGAATAAAGACTGGGAGTGGCTGGGTCACTACAAAAAATAATTTTCCCTCTGTTGATATTCACCCCTTCTTGTCAACTGTTGGGAATGGGCCACATCCACCCTAATTGAATTGGCCTCGTTAGCACTGACCCCCCCACTTGGTAAGACAACTCCCATATTTTCATGTGCTGTATATTTATACCTGCTTACTGTATTTTCCACTCCATGCATCTGATGAAGTGGGTTATAGCCCATAAAAGCTTATGCCCAAATAAATTTGTTAGCCTCTAAGGTGCCACACAGACTCCTCGTTCTCTTTCTCTTGACCCTCTTCTCATACACACAGCTCGTGTGTCAGTCTTCTCATACGCAGTGTAGTTGGAGCCATGTTGGTCCCAGGATATTAGAGAGACAAAGTGGGGAATACCTTTTATTAGACCAACTGGTGTTAGTGAGAGAGGCAAGCTTTCAAGCCACACAGCTCTGAGGAAGAGCTCTGTGTGACTTGAA
The DNA here is from genome assembly GCF_002925995.2 of Terrapene triunguis. Taxonomy (NCBI): domain Eukaryota; kingdom Metazoa; phylum Chordata; order Testudines; family Emydidae; genus Terrapene; species Terrapene triunguis. The sequence goes on along the minus strand of NW_020664909.1, from coordinate 1,008,074 downwards.
AGCCTGTCTCTCTCACCAACAGAAGTTGGTCTAATAAAAGATATTACCTCACAATCTTCTCAGTCATATTGTGAGACAAGAGACCATAGATCAGTCTGGCAGGGCCGTTCTAGGAGATGGTCTGCCCCCATACCGTCAGCGCTGACATGGCAAATTGCTGAGTCTGTATTTCTACAAGTGAAGTGCTGTCATAGCCCTGTCCATTGTGCCAACTGGTTTCTCTGATGATGACAGACATTTCTATTCATGAAGCAGCAGCATCTGTCAATCTTATTCTTGCGCACTGGTCTGAATGGTATTAACACTGTACAGGGCCTAGCATAATGGCAGCCTGGTCCATGGCTTTCCCCAAAGAGAAATAGACAAAGAGGATGCCTTTGATTCAGGAATAGTTTCTAAGGCTATGTCTATACTTGCCATTTAAAGCGCAAAAAGTCCCTTTTTTTGCACTAAAACTGCAGGAGCGTCAACACTTGTTAATGACTTTTTGCAGTGAAACGCAGCAGTTTCACCGCAAAAAGAAAACCACCTTCACAAGAGGCATATAGCTCTTTCCACTGTTCTTTTTGCACTGTTGTGAAAGTGAAGACATGTTCTACCTGTGTAAACACCTTTTGGCCTCCAGAGGATATCCCACAGTTCCCAAAGTGACCACTCTGGCCAGCATCTCCGCTGCTCTGATGCCAGGTATAGGGACATCCACCCCTCCCCCTGTAGGCCCCGGGAAGGTTGAAACTCCCTTTCCCTTTGCTTGTAGATGTGGTGGGGAAAGCAGCCAGACAGTAGGGGGGGTTTAAAAAAAAAAAAGTCACGAAAGAAACAAGGAAGTAATGGGGCTGCTGGGACATGAAGCAGTGCATCACGGGGCACTGAGCAGGGACCCAGAATGCCTTCCTCTCATCCTCCTTCCCACAAGACCTATTGAGAGAGCTGCACTGTGGGATAGCTGCCCTACAGCGCTGCTCTCATCTGCAATGGAAGTGCTGCTAGTGTAAACACTCTCTGATGCCTGAGGAATTAAGTAAGTACACAAGCCAGTGCTTTTCTTTCACCGGTTCCCTATCGCCGGTGAAACTTGCAGAGTTTTTGCGCTGTAAGTGTAGACATACCCTAAGACTCCAACCTTTACTGGTTATAAGCCCGTATTTAATAGAGAGATCAAAGATTCTGTTCTGTCCATTGATGTCTCTGCAATAGGGAGTTTTCACAAACATTCAAAGGATGAGGAAATAGTTTTCTATGGTGATGAAGCTGGTTTTAAATAGTATAACCAAACAGAATCAAAATCTGATGATTCTGAGATCTGTGGTCTAAATACTCCCATGGGGTAGAACTGGGTCAGGGTATTCATAAGCAATCATCAGTTACCACTACTCTGTAACTGACGAGAGTGATAAAGAGAAAATGGAGGAAAATTCAAACACTGCAGAAAGGGGTCTGTGCTGCATTTCCTGTCAACAATGAGGCAGCATTGCCTAGTGGCTAGAACACTGCTTTGTGTAAGCGGGGGAATGGTCCCGCTATTGTGGGGAACTTTCCTGGCTTTTGCACTACCCCGGTGAAGTGGGCTAGCGAAAGGATCTGAGTCCTCGCTCCCACTCCCTTTACCCAGAGGCCTCCCTGCCCTTGAGGGCTCCCCTTCCACTCTCCTGTCTGGCAGAGTCCTCGTAACCCCAACAAGGCTGGGCCCAGGATTCCTGGGGGGCTCAACCCCCAACCCTGCTGTGGTCACCTAGGACAGGGGCTAGGGTGTCCCCACTCCGGGGTACTCTTTCTGTACTGGGCACCTCCCTGACCCACTGATTATTCCATACAATTTAAAACAAATACAAGTTGTTTAATTAACAATTAATCTAAAGAAAAGAATAAGGAAAAATGGGAAAGGTTAAAGGAAAACACATCATCCTGCTTTGTGGCAGGGAACATCACAAACAGTGTCTCTGGACATCAGGGCACTTCACAGTCTGTTCCTTGTTAGTCCCAGATTTCCGTCTCAGGCCCTGGCTGTGCTGCAGGTATGCTGCGGGTTGGACACTTGCAATGGTGGTGGCCACACACCTCCGGGCTTTGAGTGGTGGGACCCTTCTTCCCAGCGTCAGCCCCCCATCAGGTTAAGGTCCCCCTCCTGGTCTGGCCTGCAAGGGCCCTTGTCTGGGGGTGTCTTTCTGTGCTGGGCCCTTTGCCCAAGGTCCCCCCTTGGCTGGCCCCACTTGCTCACCACACCTGGCTCTGTGGCTGCGGCTCTGCTCCCAGCACAGGATCTGCTCTCCCTGGGCTGCGTCTCTGGCTCCTCTGGATCTGGCACGGTTCTGCTCTCCAGCTCAGCTTGGGCCCCTGCTTTCTCCTTAGCTCGGCCCCACTCAGTCTGACCCAGGCAATTCCAGCTCACACAGAGGACGGGACCTCCCTGGCCTCCTGACCCTCTGATTAGCCTGCCCGCCCTGTCAATCAGGCTGATCTGGAGCATTGGCCTCTCCCCATTGTTCCTGGGGACTGTCAGTCTTAGGCTCCTGATTTGCCATCGACCCTTCCCCTTTTAGTACTGGGAGCAAGCCAATCAAAACACCCCCACTGAATGTTAGTAAGGGGGCAACAGTCCCCTTACATTTGGGTCTCGGAAGATTCAATAAATGTTAGGGGTCTGTTACAGGAGTGGGTTGGTGAGATTCTATAGCCTGCAATGTGTAAGAAGTGAGACTAGATTAGTGGCTCTCAACCTTTTCAGACTACTGTACCCCTTTCAAGAGTCTGATTTGTCGTGTGTACCCCCAAGTTTCACCTCACCCAGAAACTACTTGCTTACAAAATCAGACATTAAAAAAAATTGTTACAGCACATTATTACTCAGAAATTGCTTACTTTCTCATTGTTATTTCATTATAACATAAATTAATTGGAATATAAATATTGTACTTACATTTCAGTGTATAGTCTATAGAGCCGTATAAACAAGTCATTGTCTGTATGAAATTTGAGTTTGTACTGACTTTGCTAGTGCTTTTTATGTAGCCTGTTGTAAAACTAGGCAAATATCTAAATGAGTTGATGTACCCCCTGGAAGATCTCTGCGTACCCGCAGGGATATGCACATTCCTGGTTGAGAACCACTGGACTAAATGCTCATGATGGTCCCTTCTTACCTTAAAGTCTATGAGTCTAAGAACTCAGTTCAATTCTTGGTTCTGCCACTGGGCTTCTGGGTGACCTTGTGCCAGTCACTTCACCTCTCTGTTCTTCAGTTTCCCCCTCTGTACAATGGGGATAATTATACCAACTTCCTTGGTAAAGGGCTTTGAGATCTGCTAATGACAAGTGCTATATCACAGCTAGGGATTATTATTATTATTCCATATATCTACATTTAATATATTTGTGTAAGAATTAGTGGAACCAGATATATCGGTCATCAACTTTAGCACAATATTGTTTGGAAAATGGATGGTCGTGTATTTTGACAAAAAAGAAAAGAAAGTAAGTTCTTTGCTTTTGCCTTTAAACAGGATCATGTTAAAGCAAAGACATCTAGGAAGAAAAATGCTCCGTTTTGGCATGGGAAAGCAAAATGTAAATTTAATGAGTGTGTGTTTTGGTTAGATATGACTATTAAAAAGAGACTGAGAAAGCAGGATCACGATGTTCACATAACTGTCAAAGGGACAGGAGAAATAAAACACAACAGTGGCCAAGAGCACAAACATCTGCCAGAAAGGAGAGAATTAAGAAAACAAATCAAACTGACTCTAGTGCACTAACAGCCAGTAACTTTAGTGAAGTAAAATCCAGGACTGTTTTTCAAAAAATAGCTTGTGAAGGAAGGAAGGAAGAACTGATTGCAGTATCTACCAGGACTGAATTAACACCCAGGAGAAACAAGATGCCTCTGAAATAATCATATAAAACAGCCCACTCCTATTTGCAATTCATTGATATTTCCCCTTTCACACTGCATAGAATATCGTGTATTGAATCAACAACATTATCAGCTACCTTATTTGACCTCTTCCTGTTACTGTCCTGCAATATGCTTATTACATTTGCACATGGTTAACCTTGAACGGTGTCTCTCATAACTTCCACAAACTCTGAAGCTCTGTAATGGAGCTTGTCATTCAGAACGTGCTTTTTTAACAATTCTGTATGAGTTTTCAGCACCGGCTTTGCTGTTCCTGATTAGGGGCTCTCCATCTCTTGTAGCATAATGCCTCTCCATAATGGTGATTTTGGGACATAATTGAACAGGCCTGCCTACAGCTGAGTACTATAATGTATGTTTGCAGGAGAATTCACATTCTCCTGCTCATCTTTTTCCAGGCATGTGAGAATTGATTTAACAAAAAGATAAATTTCTTCAAATTTCCTGTTTATTCTCAATCACTATTTTCTTGTCAAATTCAAGAATGTTTTTAGCGAAGGATAGCTGTTGTTTCTGCACATGTTTTACCCTAGTTATGATGTCCTTGAGCTGTTTGATGAGATGTGCTGTACTGAAAATCCGGCTGTTTGCTAATCATTTAGCTGTATTCATGCATAGTTTTCCCATTTTGCAATAATGCAAAAACATACTAGAAAAACTTCTTGCGATCAGTGGAAACCCTTACTTTAGAATCATCTTCACATAGTATTTTTATTCAATGCACTGCACAAATGTGATATTGCAAAATCACTTGGCTTTCACACACACAACAGACTTCAAAACAAGCACTGAGTTAATATATACGAGACATCTGGTTGAAAACTTTGTAGTAGTATAATTCAAGACCAGCTAAAGTCATATTCCACTTTTTGTGGTCTGTGACATTGACCAGTTATCCTAAGGGTATCAGGAGAAAGTCAGGCTAGCCAATATGAAATTGCTGGAGTGCTTTGGTCTGCTGTTAGTAACTCTGCTGCCTGTAGTATGTACATTGAGTTTGAAGGGCACTTAGCACATAAAAACATAATGTAAGATTCAGTGTTTGCCTGATGGGGGTCTCTTGACAGCTAGTGACCCTGTGGCATCAAGGTATAAGTCACACACACCCACTGTCTGAAAATCCAACATTAGGTACAGCTTAGCCTTCGTGAATCTATGAAACCATTTTATTGGCCCTTCTGCACATGCACCGTTATCAAAGTTTCTCCCTCCATGTAGATATTTGGTGTAGTAGTTGGTTGTGTCAGGATTACAGATCATAAAAGCTTCCTTATGGAGAGGCAGACAGTCCAAAATTATATGGGAATTCTATGCAGGAACTCATGAAAAATCTTCCCTTTTGTGCTAAACAGGGTCTTAAAATACAAATTCTTAGGAATGCTTATCTGTGGGTGTCACCAATGATCAGCATTAACAACAACAACTTCTGTCTACTAAAATATTTTTGGTTATAAGAAATAGTAACTTCTTTACTTATTTTATAATTTCAGACTGAAAGTGAACAGATGCAATGGAATACATCAATTGAGAAAACATATTTTCATTAATGGTGAACCATGCATCTTACTCATTATACTTGCATTTAAGTCAGAGCACAGCAAAAATCAGAACTTTGACCCTTAACTATGTCCATCAGAGATTTACATGTATGATAGCAAGTAAGTTGAAAGAAAACAAGATGCATCTTGATCGTTATAGCAAAGTACTGAATTGCATCTTTTCAAATACTATTCACTGACTATTCAGAGAATGAAACAATCCTGTCCAAGAAAAACCCTTCATCTGATCGTGCAATTTGAATGTACCCTTATTATTTAAAATATTTCAAATATTGATTAGTTCAGCAGAGGACATCAAAGTTATTTGCATAAGCATTAGCGTTTATTAAAGCAAAGGTGTTGTCATTACAGCTACAAAGTTGTTAGGATCACATACAACAGGGGGAAATGTTTTGTATTTTTCCACAAAGTTGAAAAACAGAGGTGGCATTTCTATGATGGAACCTTGGACTTACGAAGGAAAGGAACAGGAGATATTCCAATCACAGATGAAGAGTTCTTCCTTGAAAAGGAAAGGGCACCAAGACATATTGATACTGCATAAGTCTCACAGCAATTCAAAAGACACTAGCTGCTTCAACTAACTGTAGTGTATAAGAATAAGGGAGTATCCCCTAAGTAGTCAGTGACCCCCCCTTTGGTGTTATATGTTTTAGAAGCCATCAAAAACCAGTCAGAGGAGCAGTATGCGTTAAACTTTATCCTTGTATGTTTTTGAGCTAGTTGTGCCTGTGTAGTTTCATCTCATTTTTGTTTTGGAAAGAGCAAAAGACACAACAGTCATTCTAAAAAATATTTGTAACACCATTAAATAAATTGATAAATGTAACCATGTTCCTTGTCTGTGATTAGTGTTCTTATCGACTTCCTAATTTTAACTGTCTACATAAGGTCTGTGAAAACATAACAGCTGGATTTGCAACAAGTTGGTTGAATGTTGTTTTTGGGTGATTTTACATGTCTCTTGTATGTTTACTAACAAAGGAAAAGCAAAATAAAAATGGGAATACAACATTTAGCAGAGTGTTGCCCAGAAATGAAGCTTTGGCTCTGGGAGTGGCATGGCATCATCTCTTCATAACAGTAGCAAGGATGTGACCCTGGAGGTGACCAGAGAAGTATTTTGGCATATATGTAACCTGCTAAAACTCAGTTCCTTATTCAAATTCCATGTACAAAAAGGAAGTGGGGTGGGGGTGTGACAGAGCTTCAGGTCAGAGGTGACATGTCCCAGCTACTTTAGAACCCTCTGAGTGCAGGGATGTGTCGTGTGGGGTGACCCAAGAAGTATCCTGTCATAACCAGTCAAAACCTAGTTCCTCATTTGAATAATGAATACATTACATTTATCAATTTATTTAATGGTGTTACAAATATTTTTTAGAATGACTGTTGTGTCTTTTGCTCTTTCCAAAACAGAAATGAGATGAAACTACACAGGCACAACTAGCTCAAAAACATACAAGGATTGTTATGAAATTCATTCACATTTATTTTGGTGACATTTCTAAAAAAGTAACTTTAATTGATTATCTTCTTTTTTCTTTTCTTTTTCTTTTTTTAATTTTGGGCTTTGAATAAAGAACTGGGACCAGCCTACTTTCCTCTTCCCTCCCCTCCCCTCCCCTCTCCCTGGGAACAACAGATCCCAAATCCCAATGCTGGGTCCCTCAAAAGTTTTGAATGCACTCTCCGTGGCACCATGGGTCCCTCATCTGCCTTTTATTGCTTTTCTCAAAGGATGAGGAACTGCAGAGAGAAGGGAACCATCTCTCCACCAGTAGGACACTGCATTTTTCTTGAGCACCCTGTCCTAAAGCATTCACAACCTGATATGAAGTGCTGTGAAACAGTCTCTCTACCTCACTGTGTTTTATTAGGTCATCTCCCGGTCATGTCCCTGATGCAGTCTGTCCTCTAAAAGACCTGGTGGTTTTGGAGAGAGATGTACACATTGAGTGGGAACTTCAAAGCTCTCTACACAATAAGCAGCTGGCCTCAAACAACTAAAGCAGATAGCCCAAGAAGGGCATTAAATCCCCTCTGTATATCTTATCTTCTATCTTAGGCATTTTGAAAGCCCCTATAACCACACCATCGAAACCCTCCCATGGGGCACGGTCAGCTATGCACACTGCAGGAACCGTTCCCCTACACTCACTCTTTCTCTTGACCCTCCTCTCATAAGCACAGCCCGTGTGTCACAGTCTTCTCATACGCAGTGTAGTTGGAGCCATGTTGGTCCCAGGATATTAGAGAGACAAGGTGGGGAATACCTTTTATTAGACCAACTGGTGTTAGTGAGAGAGGCAAGCTTTCAAGCCACACAGCTCTGAGGAAGAGCTCTGTGTGACTTGAAAGCCTGTCTCTCTCACCAACAGAAGTTGGTCTAATAAAAGATATTACCTCACAATCTTCTCAGTCATATTGTGAGACAAGAGACCTCAGATCAGTCTGGCAGGGCCGTTCTAGGAGATGGTCTGCCCCCATATCGTCAGCGCTGACATGGCAAATTGCTGAGTCAGTATTTCTACAAGTGAAGTGCTGTCATAGCCCTGTCCATTGTGCCAACTGGTTTCTCTGATGATGACAGACATTTCTATTCATGAAGCAGCAGCATCTGTCAATCTTATTCTTGTGCACTGGTCTGAATGGTATTAACACTGTACTGGGCCTAGTATAATGGCAGCCTGGTCCATGACTAGGGCTCCTAGGTGCTACGGAAATACGAATAACAATCCCAGCTCTTCTGAGACTTTATCTCTGTGTCAGAAACTAGATTACAACCCTGGTTTACCAATTCCCATCCTGTACCTAGCCCACTGTGGGACACGCTGTCTCCCAAGGAAAAGATGGGGGTAGTAACTGTCCCCATAAACCAACACTGCAAATATACAGCATTTAAGATGTTCAGAGGCAGATGTAGCTAAATATTATTCTTATTTTACAGCTTGGAAAACTCATGCTCCGAACAGTTAACTCACCTGCCTGAGAGGCACTGTCATCTAGCACAGCGTTTCTCAAACTGGGGTCCACGGACCACTGGGGGTCTGCAAGGGCACTCTAGGGGGTCCACGGGCCCCGCTGATCAACTCCACCCCCTCCCGCCCATCTCCTTCTGCATGCCGGGGAACAGCTGTTCAGCAGCGTGCAGGAGGTGCTGGGAGGGAGAGGAGGAGCGGGAACAGGGCACGCTCGAGGGAGGGGGAGGAAAGAGGAGAGGCAGGGGTGGGGCCTTAGGGGAAGGGGTGGAGTGGGGGCAGGGCCTGGGGCTGAGTGAGGGCTGTGAAAAAAATTAAAATCATAATGAGGGTTCTCAGGTTGCTAAAGTTTGAGACCCACTGATCTAGCTGATTCATGGGCATAGGAATGTGAATCCAGAGACCTAGTTTACCAAGGCTGAACCGCTGTGAACATGTTATTTAACTTCCAAGCCTCAGTTTCCTCATCTGCAAAATGATATTTACCTGCTAAATAATGTAAGTCAAACACTAGCAAAGTGCAAAATGTTAAGGCTGATCAGCAGGAGGAATAGAGTTCAGAATCTTCTCCTTCCCAGTCTTGTGCTTCATCCACAAAATCAAGCGTCTTTAGGGAAGCACCAGCCCTCCCAGCAGCTTTTTGCAAAACTCAGAGATTCATTTTTTCCCCATAAAAATGGCTTTAATTTCCCTATGTTCTATTGCAATTCATTTATTCTCCCATGATTTTGTCCCCACTGCTACCCCCCACCGCCCCCTGCACCTCTCCTCCCCCCCCCAAAAAATTCAGGGGGTTGAAGACTCATGCAAAATGATTTTTGTTTTGGAGCGTGGGGGAAGACTTATTTGGATAACACTGCAAACGTGGATTTTCCTAACAAGAGCAACAGCTTTGCCCACTTCTAATTAGCAACAGATTTACACAATCTTTTTGAAGGGGCCCGGGGGAGTAATGAAGTAATTTTGGCAAAACTGCTGTAGGTTGGCTGGTATTTAGTTGTCATTCCCCTTGGGGCAAGATACAAATACAGACAAATATGCAATATAATTAAAATCATAATGGTTAAATAACGGAGTTCAATCTGTTTGTCTCCTCAACATGCCCTGCTGCTTTTGCCTTTGAATTAAGAGTAGTTTCAGTTTCTTTCGCGTGGAAACATGAGGTTTTCCCTAATCTGTGTTTCAAGGCAATGCTTCTCCGTCGAAAGCAATACAAATCAACCTGCTTTGAACACAGCCCTTATCCTGGGTGACTTCATTTTCCCACGTGGCTGACCCTGTTGTCTCTCACTTCCTCTTCCTAACCTTCCTTGTTTCACCTGCTGCTCTGGCGCATTTCCATTCGCTGCCCTGGTCTCTCTTCATGTGTCTTCACTTCACTCCCGCTCTTTCTCACTGAGCTCCCTCTGCCTGATCAGCTCCTAATTTTTTTTTTAAAGTGACCTCTAAAGGTGTGGAAATGAGTTTTTGTCCTTTTCTTGCTTTGATATATTAAGAAGGCCTGAAAGTAAAAAAGTGTTTTTTTCACTTTTTCCCCCTTTGGAAATATTAGAAATGTCAAGTTTAATCTTCTCTTTTGTGGTTGTCTTTTATTTTTGTTGTTGTTCTTGGATGACTCAGAAACATGTAATGGAGTTTTCACAGCCATTAAATGAAGAGGTAGGTTTCTGAACGCTTACAAAGGATTTTCTCCCAAGTCTTTGAGTTGTGGGTATTAAGCAAAATCAAACAAAAACAAAATGCTTTAAAGAGCCTGAATAAAATCACTTTCCCACTGAGTTATGTTTCATTTCCTAGGTACCTGTCATGTCATCATTCTACTAGTTCTCCAGTTATCCACAGAGTTTTTCAGGGAAAACAGGACAGATGAGACCTGAATTTCTAATGTAAAAAAAAGCTTGAAAAGTTTGTTTTGTATAAATCATAGCAGAAGAAAAAATTCCACACAAAATTCCAATTTGTTTCCCCTTTCTGGATCCCTATTAAGGCCACTTGCTCTTTCACTCCCCCAGCTACATCATTCAGTCCTTCTTTTACCATTGTCTGCTTCCTTCCTCTCCAGTTCTTAGTCCCATCCCACGTTTTTTCAGGAGCCTCCCGCCCCAGTGGGACTTGCACTCCTAAGCCATGCAGGCACCTTTGAGAATCTCACCCGCTACTGATTCCATGGTCGCCGTCCGCCCTTGATTCCTTTGCCCACTCTCCTACTGCTGGCTGTCTCACCAGTTTCCCACTCTGGTTCACACCTCTCAGAGCACCTCTGGAGAAAAGCCCAGCAGACTTCCTCTGCTACAAATTTGTTACTGCTTCTCCCTTGCCCACTTCCAAAAAGTCTCCTTTTGCTAGATCTTGTTTGTTTATGTGATACTGACCCCACTGTACACTTATGCCTTGTCTATAGTAGAACAGTTTTACAAAGTCCCCCTGTTGCTAACATAGATTCAGCTGCACCGAGAGCAACAATACTGGGAGCCCTAGGACCGGGGTCTTGCAACTATTTCAATAAAAACAGCAGCCTATGGCTCCAGCTGCTTTTAAAACTAGTTTAAATGAACTAGTTTTGAAACCAGTTAGAAGTTTCCCAGTTTAGACTTGGCCCCTAGTGTAGACAGCGCCCCTGCTCCAGCAGCTATTTTTAATACATTGTCTGTTCAAACTGTTCTGAGTGAGTTTAATCAACACAGTGCTGAAATCAGCTGTCACAGCCAGATAACAATGGGAGCCCTCAGTGAAATGGCTATCATCTCCAGGGTAGCTGAACTGGTTTTAGCATGGTTGGAATGGTTTGTAAAAGTCTCCTACTGTAGACAAAGCTGCCACATTTTCCATTTTGCTCACAGAAGCAAAGACTTCAAACCTTGCCAGAGTTAAACACCAGGAAATGTTCTGTTGCTACCATTCCTTGTCCTCTTGTGCTGATGCCTGAAATACTCCAGTTTTGGCAGTAACAACCAGCAGTGTAATTTTCATTAACTGCTCTGGAGCCAGGTACATTGATGTCTCAGAGCATTCATTTTAACTGCTGGAAACTTTGGATGAATCTTGGACAGTTACTTCGCATGTCATTCAACTTGGGGGATAGAGCGGCGTATGTTTACATACAGGTGTATCAGATTCATATAAAACACAAAAAGAACAGGAGTACTTGTGGCACCTTAGAGACTAACACATTTATTTGAGCATAAGCTTTCGTCAGACGCATAGAATGGAACATATAGTGAGGAGATGTATATACATACAGAGAACATGAAAAGGTGGGAGTTGCCCAACCAACTCTAAGAGGTTAATTAATTAAGATGAACTGTTGTCAGCAGGAGAAAAAAAACTTTTGTAGTGATAATCAAGATGGCCCATTTAAGACAGTTTGACAAGAAGCTGTGAGGATACTTAACATGGGGGAAATAGATTCAATGTGTGTAATGGCTCAGCCATTCCCAGTCTCTATTTAAGCCTAAGTTGATAGTATCTAGTTTGCATATCAATTCAAACTCAGCAGTTTCTCGTTGGAGTCTGTTTTTGAAGCTTTTCTGTTGCAAAATTGCCACCTTTAAATCTGTTACTGAATGGCCAGAGAGGTTGAAGTGCTCTCCTACTGGTTTTTGAATGTTATGATTCCTGATGTCAGATTTGTGTCCATTTATTCTTTTGCGTAGAGACTGTTCGGTTTGGCCAATGTACATGGCAGAGGGGCATTGCTGGCACATGATGGCATATATCACATTGGTAGATGTGCAGGTGAATGAGCCCCTGATGATGTGGCTGATGTGATTAGGTCCTATGATGGTGTCACTTGAATAGATATGTGGACAGAGTTGGCATCGATTCCCAGACCTCACTGGAGGACCTCGTCCATTTAACAAAACATGGAACAGCAATGACACTTGGGAAGTGGTGGGAATAAATGTATCTAAATGGATAAGTGTAGTGGAGGGAAAAGGTCATTGGTGTTGGGTGTGTAATGGGACAGGGCTGGATCTGGGAAGGAGCAGTTGCTTTCAGCATATTGTGGCCAATGGTGTATGGGATTATTCGAACAAAACTAAAAAGTGGCGGGCTGGGTATGGGGACATGACTTTTTTCTCAACCTGGTATCAAACAGAGAAATCAATCTCATGTTCCCCATACAGTAACCTTAGTGAGAACAATACAGTCTTTCAATGCCATGCAAATAACACCACTCCTTGTAAGGAGAATTACCATGTGCCCTTTGGGGGATATTATTCCTCCTTTGCAGGCACCTACATGGCAAATGGGTGCAACCGACCCTTTCCGGCCTTGATAGGGCATCATTGGGTTTGTGGGACCAAAGCTTATACCGCGTTACCAGCTAACTGATCAGGTATCTGTTTTCCCGCCCGGCTCTTCCCACAATTCCGAGTGCTAGAGTCCTTCCCACAAGAACGCCTCCATAATTTCAGGCGGAAAAGAAGGGACTTATCAGATGCCCAATGGTATGTAAATAACATAAGCCCCTTAACCTGGGAAGAGGCTATTGGCAGTTCCTTTATCCCATTTAGGCGAGTAATACACCATGCAAAAAGGCTCCTGAGGTTACAAGCAGTAGTTGAAATAATGGCAAATGAAACTGGAGAAAGTTTAAGAGCCCTGGCCAAAGAAACAGAGGCGATCGACAGATGGCCTTCCAAAACCGTCAGGCATTGGACATAGTGCTGGCGGCCAAAGGAGGGACCTGTGCTCTCATTGGAAAAGAATGTTGTGTGTTTATACCTGATGACACCAATGAGGTAATAGATCGCGCTAGCCACTTAGAACAAATCGCATATCTTCCCCATGAAGAGCCGAGTTCTTTATGGAAGTGGCTAAGTAATCTGTTCAATTTCTCTGGCATAGGAGGCTGGTTGTTTCAGGGAGCCTTGACTATCCTTTTTGGAATCCTAATGATTTTTGTATGTTTTCAGTTAATCTCCTGTTGTATCCAAAATTGTGTAAGACATGCCACGCAGGTAGCTGCCCCAAACTAGAGTGCTAATATGATGATTCTAAATATCACTGATGAACAAAGAGACAAAGAATGGTTGATATGTGGAACCCAGTAATTGTTGGTCATTGTGTAGCTTGACCAAAAGGAGGGATTGTGAAAGTAGAATTAATTATATTGTAGAAGTAGAATGAATTAAAGAAATGCTGTATGTTCCTTTAAGCAGGAATGAGGAATGTTGAGATAAAGTTGTCAGGAAGAGGAACATTAAGGTATTGAACAATGGGTCCACTTAAGCTGATGGTGGGACATTAACAGGAGATTGGTGAGAGCTAATAAGGACATGAGATATGTGTCTAGCCCCAGGTAAACTTATCAGTTCTGCTCCCTTTGTAATCTTGTTAATTTCGCGCCCTTTTATCTGTATAAATAAGGTGGTTTGAGCCTTGTATTGCACTCACATTTTCTGGGTGTATTAGCAGAGCGCTTTTGCTAATAAACAGAGTGGTATGACAAATTGTGAGTCCTGAGTCTGACTTTGACAATTAATGCCCCTACTCTACTTGTGCTACATTGATGACATCTTCATCATCTGGACCCATGGAAAAGAAGCCCTTGAGGAATTCCACCATGATTTCAACAATTTCCATCCCACCATCAACCTCAGCCTAGACCAATCCACACAAGCAGTCCATTTCCTTGACACTACTGTGCTAATAAGCGATGGTCACATAAACACCACCCTATACCGGAAACCTACTGACCGCTATACTTACCTACATGCCTCCAGCTTCCATCCAGGACACACCACACGATCCATTGTCTACAGCCAAGCTCTAAGATACAACCGCATTTGCTCCAATCCCTCAGACAGAGACAAACACCTACAGGATCTCTATCAAGCATTCTTAAAACTACAATACACACCTGCTGAAGTGAAAAAACAGATTGACAGAGCCAGACGAATACCCAGAAGTCACCTCCTACAAGACAGGCCCAACAAAGAAAATAACAGAACACCACTAGCCGTTACCTTCAGTCTCCAACTAAAACCTCTCCAGCGCATCATCAAAGATCTACAACCTATCCTGAAAGATGATCCCTCACTCTCACAGATCTTGGGAGACAGACCTGTCCTTGCTTACAGACAGCCCCCCCAACCTGAAGCAAATACTCACCAGCAACCACACACCACAGAACAAAAACACTAACCCAGGAGCCTATCCTTGCAACAAAGCCCGATGCCAACTCTGTCCACATATCTATTCAAGTGACACCATCATAGGACCTAATCACATCAGCCACATCATCAGGGGCTCATTCACGTGCACATCTACCAATGTGATATATGCCATCATGTGCCAGCAATGCTCCTCTGCCATGTACATTGCCCAAACCTGACAGTCTCTACACAAAAGAATAAATGGACAGAAATCTGACATCAGGAATCATAACATTAAAAAACCAGCAGGAGAACACTTCAACCTCTCTGGCCATTCAGTAACAGATTTAAAGGTGGCAATTTTGCAACAGAAAAGCTTCAAAAACAGACTCCAGCGAGAAACTGCTGAACTTGAATTGATATGCAAACTAGATACTATCAATTTAGGCTTAAATAGAGACTGGGAATGGCTGAGCCATTACACACATTGAATCTATTTTCCCCCATGTTAAGTATCCTCACAGCTTCTTGTCAAACTGTCTTAAATGGGATATCTTGATTATCACTACAAAAGTTTTTTTTCTCCTGCTGACAACAGTTCATCTTAATTAATTAGCCTCTTAGAGTTGGTTGGGCAACTCCCACCTCTTCATGTTCTCTGTATGTGTACATATATGCCCTCACTGTATGTTCCATTCTATGCGTCCGATGAAGTGGGCTGTAGCCCACGAAAGCTTATGCTCAAATAAATGTGTTAGTTTCTAAGGTGCCACAAGTACTCCTGTTCTTTTTGCGGATACAGACTAACACGGCTGCTACTATGAAACATATAAATCACAGCAGTCTCTGAATGCCAAATGAGAAACACAGAGGAAGCATAATGAGTTTTTTATTGTCTGAAGCGTACAAAAGAACAATGAGCCTGATCCAAAGCCCACTTAAGTCCATGGAAGCCTTTCCATTGCCTTCCATGGGCTTTAGTGGTGCATTAAGAAAATACAAAGATAAATGCAATATAAATAATAATACCTAGCTCTTATATAGTCCTTTGCATCTGTAGAACTCCAAGTGCTTTACAAAAGCAGTCAGTACCATCACCCCCATTTTACAGGTGGGACACTGAGGCACGGAGAAGTAAATGACTTGCCAGCAATGAAGCCAAGACTAGACCCCAGTTCTCCTGAGTCTCAGTCCAGTGCTCTTTGCATAAAGCCATACTCCAGCATGTCTTTAACAAATATCTGACATTTGTTCACTGCTTTACAATACAAGAAAACAGAGGAAAAATCCTAAAGCTAAGAGGAAAAGAAATAATGGGGAAAAGATGCCACACAGAACATAGATGTCAGAAGAACTACGATGCTAAATCAGGCAGTTTCCACTGCACAGCAATGATAGCCTATAAAAATGTCTCCAACTCAGTTTCACCACATCCATTAATAGAGCTCACCCTCCACTTCCCCATTTTTTAGTTATTTGTGGGTCAAATAACTCTAAAAATAGATTAACACCCTGATCTTACAGCCATTTTTGAAGATGAGTAACTTTGCACACCGGAATAGCACTGTCATGTGCAATACGACTGCTCACATGGATCAAGTTATCCAACTGTTTGCAGGATTGCGGTCTTAATGTCAGCACATTTATAGAATTCTTCCCACTTTCAAGAACTGAGAAATTCTTGAGAATCAGCAAATACAAGCTTTGGGCTGGTAAGCCCATATACCAGGGCTGGCCAAACTGTGGCTCGCAAGCTCTTTTACCATTAAAGTGCGGCTCGCAAACCCCCTCCGCCCCCCTATTCTCTGCCTACCAGGCTGAGTGGGGGGAAAGTATGGGACGTCTGCTTACGTACAATGTACAATGTAATGTACAATGAGAGGGTGATATAAAACTATGGCTTTTATTATTCCAGCTTATATACTTGCTTTGATGTAAGTTTGGGGAATATGATTGAAAAGTAACATAAGCAAAAATTAGAGAGGTTTGCATTTTCCTCCTGGGCTGTGTCTGCATTAGGTTTTTCCTGCAAAGTTTGCCATAGTTGCAGTTCTGGTTGTGGTAGCAATGGTGATAGGGCTAGTGTAGACAAGGCGCCTGCCAGCTGCAGATGTTATTACCACAGGGTATTTCTACACTGCAGCTGGAAGGTGTGGCACTGGCGACAGCTCAGGCTAGCCACTCCGAGCCAGGGGTCAGGCAGGCTTTGACACCAGCTGCTAGCCCTTGTCACAACATCCACACTGCTAGTTTTAGCACACTCGCCCAAGCTGAGCTAGGGTCTGTCTCCCCATGCTGGGAATTACACCTTCCTGCTGCAGTGAACGCATATTACAGTGTCACATAACCCTGCTCAGAACAGGCCTCATTAACATGATGGTAAAAAACGCCAGTGACCCCTGGCACCTTATTTACACAAGCACTCCTTGTGTTGCTACCATCAATGGAACTGCACCAGTGTTAGCCCCGGGAAGAAGGGAGACATAGACAACATCTTGGCAGTTCTGTGACAGACATCTGAATAAGTGTGAAAAAATTCCCTCCCCCCCCACCCCGAAATAGGGACAGTTAATATCTTTGTGGTTTGGTATTGCCTTTAACAGTTTATTTTGAATGTTTAAAGTTCCAAATGCAGCACCAAAAAGACAATATGCTTTAGCAAAGCGGAAAATTTACCTCTGGGCACAGACAAATGGATAAGCAGCATACCAGGTACCATGCAGTTGTCCCAACCAGCCCCACGCCATATACTACTTTGTAGGAGTTCCTCACTTGGGGCTTAATCCCACACCATTCTAGTCAATGAAGTTTTTCTATTGGCTTGAATGGGAGCAGGATCAAAGTCCTTATTCAGATGCCTATAGCCATACTTTGTACCAAGTTCTTGGCAACAAATACCTTCCATCAATGAAAGCCCTGCTATCTAAGGCCTGGTCCATACATGGAAATTGCACTGATTCAACTAAACTGATTTACTTAAATCTGTGCCACCTCCTTATGTAGATGCATTTAAAATGGTTTAAGAATAACTAATAAGCTCAGTCGACATTAGCTGTTCTTCACCCCATTTAAGAGAGTCCACTTAAGGAGGTGGCACTCATTTAAGTAAAGCAGTTTAGCTAAATTTGTGCAAATTTGCTAATTCACCTCCCCCTAGCTTTTCAGCTCTATGTACATTAGGCAGGGCCTTTGTTTAGGATTTTTTTTCTTTGTGAAAAAACAAGTATAAAATACCCTTTGCTGAACATACAGATGTTTCTATTTAGCGCAGATGTGGTGATCATCTGGAAGAAATTAAGATAAATTGGAAATAATTGATACAAAGATCACAAAAACGGTTACATTTAAGTCTAACTCCATCAGGTAGAGCCAACTATTCTGGGTCTCTTACTCAATTGGTGTTCTTCTGCATTTGCTGGATAGCTAATATTTGTTTTGCATATTGAATTTTATGTAAGGTTATAGAGTAACAAGAAAGTGGCGCAGGCATTGGAGAGAGATTGAACTGAGGTGAGGAGGAGGAGAAAGACAATGAGGAGGAGGAGGAGGAAGCAGAGAAGTGTGATAGCAGAGAAGGAAAATGGACACAGATTGAAGGAGGGTTGAGAGATAGAGGGCAGAGGACAGAGAATAAGAGAGGAAAAAGCCAAGAATTTCTACTAGTTCTGAGGTGGGAATATATACTCTCTGAACTGGTAGAGTAAAAAAAATTATATTCCGCACTTCATGGGTCTGATGCTTCTGTGCAGTATGTCTCCTTTGCATCACTCACGGAGCTCAAAATTAACAGAAACTGGCCAAACGTGCAAAGGGGGCAGGGTTGCCAACTCTTGTGATTTTATTGGGAGTCTCATTAGGGTGAGCATATTTCCCAAAGGGAAAACAGGACACCACCTGGGGCTGGCCCGAGCCTCCCCCCACCCCCATGTGTGGGGCTCACCTGAACCCTGCCACCAGGGCTGGGGCTGAAGCCAGAGCTTCATTGTCCAGGGCTGACAGCCCAAGCCCCCCATGTGCGGGGTTCACCCAAGCCCCTCCCCCTAAGCACAGGGCTGGGGCAAGCCCCGCCCCCAGGGCTGGGGCAACAGCCTGTGGCATGACATCTGGTGTCATCACTCAACCCCCTCCCCTGCAAATGTCCCTCCATGCCCTCCTAAGAGAGGCACACCCCACTTGTTTGGCAAAACTGGGCATTTGTCCCATTTTCTCTTGCCAACTGATCATCAAAGTAAGTTTTTAGCCCTCACGGTTTCAGAGCTAAAGCTTGAAAACATGAACCCTAGCGGCAAGGCAAATAAACCCTGAAGATATTTTTTAAACCTCATGATTGTTTAGTGAATATTGACATTTTGGGGGCCTGAATTGTGAATTTTGAATGCTTTGTTAGGGCTTGCCTGGTGGTTTGTGTGGCATAATGTAGCCTTGTACCCAGGATATAATTTTAGATACAAATTCATGGGGCTTAAACTCTTAAGGGCTTGTCTCTTCCACTGTGTTTGTACAGTACTTAGCACAATAGGGCCTCGTTTCTTACTGGGGCCTTTGGGTGCTATTGCAATATAAATAAATATTTGAATAGGCAAAACGTACATTGATATCAAATGTCTTCTTGTCATCTCATTCTCATTTAATTTCTAGCACGTTCTCATAGAGAACAGAATATCCAACAACAGACAGCATGAGCTGCTATTAGAAGGAACATAGGGGTGGGAGCCAGGAACTCAGGATTTTTAAGTCCAGCTCTGCACTGAGTTGCTGTGGAACTATGAATAAGTCACATGCAGCCAAATTGCCAGAAGCACCCAGTAAATTATTATGGTAGTACCTAAGAGCTCCAGCCGTGGACCAAGACCCCATTGCAGGTGGCACTGTCCAAACACAGATCAGAAAGACAGCAGGGGTGGCAGGTTTGGTGGTGGCCAGCATGGGTCCAAGTCCTGCCCCCCCCGATGGGGCAGGGCCAGGGATGAGGAGTTTGGGTTGCAGGTAGGCTGCTCCCAGCTGGGGCCAGAGAGGAGGACTCCCCCCCGCCAGCAGCAGCGAGCTCTGGGGGAGGGACCCCCCCCAGCACACTCACCTCGCACCATGTCACTGCTCGTGCTCCTAGGGCTCCTCAGGTCCAGGAAGCCCCCTCACCTCCCCTGTGGTGGGTGCAGGGGGGGGGACGGGACTGCCATCACATCTGCACCTCCTCCCCTGCTGCTGCCCCTCACCGTAGCCTCACTGGGGGGTGGGGCTGCCCCTTGCCCAGGGTGGGGTAGGAGCAGTGACTGCGGGCGGAGGGGGGGGCTGAGCTGGTGGAGGGTCCCGCCGGAAAGGGGAAGGGTCCGTCCATCGCGGAAGGGCAGGGTCAGGGTCAGCCTGCTCTGGCACTAGTGGTTGGGGGCGCTAGGACCCTGCGGCAGCAGTTGATGCTGGGAGCCGGCAGAGCGGAGCACAGCATGGAGCTGCAGGGGGCAGCTGCCCACTGCCCAGGACGCAGGCAGGGACATTTGGGGGAGGCAGCATGTGGGGCTGGGGGAGAGACCCAGCCCCGAGCATTGGTGGAGCCGGGCCCCCGGACCCTGAATATTGTTGGAGCACGGGCACCACAGGCCCATATAATTCGCCACCCCTGAAAGACAGTTCCTGCCCCCAAGAATTGCCAGTCTCTGTAACAATCACGTATCCCACTGGAGAGATTGCACTGATTTTTAGAGGTGCTGAGGACCCACAGCTCTCATTGACTTCAACTGCAGTTGCAAGTCTTCAGCACCTTTGAAATCCAAGCACAAGGCATCTCGAGTTGAGCACCCAAAATTAATGAACAGTTCTGAAAATAGTGACCTTAACTTCTTCCTAGTTCAATGATCAATGAAGTGCACACTGACGTCCTGTGAGGATTAATTAATTAATGCTTTATAATCATTGTCATTATTTATTACATCCACCCTTGATGCATTTCTCAACTGTGGCCACTGTGCTGCATGCGGCCACCAGAGACTTTTCTTGCAGCCACAGCTTCCTGAGCAGTGATTGGGGGGGGAAGCAGCAGCCCCTCCCCAGGTGCCACCAGCAGTGGTTGAGGAGCAGGCAGACTCAGTGAGTTCCCCACCTTCCTGGGAGCAGTAGGGTTGGGCTCCAGCCACGAGGCTTTGGGCTCCATTCCCTGGCTGTGTGGTGGCAGGCTGTGGGCCCAAGCTCACCCCCCACCCACCATCACCTCTTGTCCCTGCTGCCTCCCCCACTGCCTCTGTCCCAACTCCCCATCCAGGGCTTAATTTGTCCCTGGGCTTGCCGGGGCTGAGTAAGTCTGCTGTGAAAAGTGATATTAACAAACATAAAAATATCGCTTTACACAGCCGGCTTACAAATAGCTAGCAAGTCTAAAAAAACCGAAAGAAACAAGAAAAAAGGCAAGAACGTTCAAAGCACCTCATTTGTGTTTCTATTCTGTTTAGGTCCAGTAAAGAAGAGAGGCAACTGTACATTATTTTTATTGAGTCTGCAAAAAGAACAACCCTACATAGATAAATTACAATGATTTGGACATGTACCTGTGCATATTTTTTTGTTTTTCCTAAAGTTAATTAAGTATTTTAGGAAATATTGTCAGAGGCCACCAAAAAAATGGTTGTGAGAACCCCTGCTTTTATATTATTAGCAACTGATCAGCTGGCATAAAACTGATGTACCCAACATCTTTAGAAATAACTTCATTATAAAACAACCTCCTTGTCAACCAAGGAACTCAGGACATTGCTTAGGCAATTCTAACAGCAGCAATCAATAATAATATGTCAGAAAATACACCACCTGGAAAACTAAATTAAATACTACGAAGATAGCTAAAGCAGCATAAGTCTACAGGAAAGCTGCCAACCTTTTAGCTAAATGTCAGCCCGGAGTGATGCAACAGGGCTGGAGGAGTTGTTTGAGGGATGATCTTTGCTAAGTTTAGCAAATCAGGATGTACGTGTCAGACTGCATATCAGGGGTAAATTTACATAATCCCCAAAGGGATTCTAGAAAATGTTGGTGTATTTGGCCAAAAGACAAAAAACATACTGACATCAATGGGTGCTTTGCCCAATTAAGGGCTGAGGAAAAACAAAACCCCTCTTGCAGTCAGATTTATGGATTTGCTTTCTCCCTGTGGAGAGGGGTTAGGTCTGTAACCTTTATGGATGCCCGAAGATATATGCGGAGTTTTTGACTCTGATGGAGGCTGTGAAGTCAGCTATTGGATTCACATAGTGCCTTTTTTCTTTTTAAACTAGGATTGTGAGCCTGCCCAAGTTTGAGATCAGGGTGCAGAGACCTAGCCACTCCACGGGGCTGGGGGGTGGGGTGTTATTTATTTAAACTTGTAGATAGTGGGGCAGAGTAGATACAATTTTTCTTGTCTGAAGTTTAAGTATATTGCCCCCTACTTCAGTGCTTTTAGGTTCTCTGGTAGACTTAATGGAGGTGTTTAGGTCTCAGACATTTCAAGTTTTAGTTTATAGCTACCAGTAGTTTATATTCACTAGCTATAAAATATAGTTGCTTACAACTTACAATGCCAATTCTGCATTGTACATTTGCTCTATTGTAGAAATGGTTTTCTACTTTAACACTTACCCGTGATCCCCAATTGGCGCTATACAGATAGGCCTAAATTTTCTAAGGTGATGTGTCATTTTTGGTGCTCCATTTTTAGGTGTCCAACTTGAGATTCTTTTAAAAGGTGCCGACTTTCAGAAAGTGCTGAGCACCCAGCTTCTGAAAATTGACTCCCCCTGAAGATGCCTTATATTGGGCACCCAAGAATTTGAAAAATTAGGCCATAAATCATAATAACCACAGCAAAGACTCAACAACTGACCCCTACAATCCATCATATGCTTTTTGGAGCTAAACACAGAGGGTCCTTCAATTTTCTTTCACAGGAATATAGGCCTGGAAGGGACCTCTTGGGCCATTGAGTCCAGTCCTCTGATATCACAAGCAACATTGTCATATAATCCTGTTCATAAAATCACTAAACTCCATTTTAAGATTGGTTAGGTTTGTTGCCCCCACTACTCCTATTGGGAGGCTGTTCCAGAATATCACCCCTCTGATGGTTAGACACCTTCTTCTAATTTCCAGCCTTAATTTATTCATGGCCAGTTTATACCCATTTGTTCTTGTGACACCATTGTCCTTTAGCTTAAATAGCTCTTCTCCCTCCCTGCTGTTTGTTCTCTATAAATACATTGGAAGGGGAGGTAATCATATGCCTTCTCAACTTTAATTTTCCTGGGCTAAACAAATTAAGCTTTTTTAGTGTCCTCTTTTAAAATAGGCCCTTAATTTCCCTGATTGTCCTAGTAGCCCTTTTCTACACCTGTTCCAGTTTTAATTTGTCTCGTTTGAACATGGGTGACCAGAGCTGTACTCAGTGTTTCTAGATGAAATCTCACCAGTGCCATGTACAATGGCATTAATACTTCTCTCTCTCTCTCTCTACTGGGAATGCCTTGCCTAATATACCTTAAGATTACATTTGCCTTTTTCATGGCAGCATCATATTTGTGGCTCATGGTCTTGTGATTGACTAATACGCACAGGTGTTTCTTCTCTGTCATTTCTGACTGATGAGCCCCTAATTTATAGCAGAAATTCTTGTTATTAGTCCCCAAGTGCATGGCCTTGTACTTCATGCTATTAAATTTCATCCCATTTCTAATACACCAGTTCTCTAGATCATCCAGTTCTTCCTACATAATATTCTAAACCTTCTCTGCCCTGACGATTCCCTCCAACTTTGGGTCATCAGCAAATTTCATTAGCAAGTTCCTACTTTTTGTGCCATGGCCATTAACTCAAATATTAAGTAAGACCAGTCCCAAGACCAGTCCTTCAGGAACTCCACTAGTAACCACCCTCCAACCCAATAGTTCTCCTTTCAGCACAATCCTTTAGCTGTTTCCTTACCAGCCTTACAATTCCTGTACTAATCTCCATCTTCTCTAATTTAATTAATAATTTCTCACAGGGCACTTTGTTAAATGCTTTACTGAAGTCTAGATGCAGGAAATGCAGTAGAGTTAATGCACCTTATCAAAGAAAGATATGTAGTTAGTCTGGCACAGTCTACCTTTGGTAAACCCATGTTGTATTTTAATCCCATTTTCCATTTACCTCCATATCTTTAATTATTTTTTCCTTCAAAATTTGTTCTAAAGTCCTGCATACTATTGAGGTCAGACTAACAGGCCTGTAGGTGCCCAGATCATATTTCCATCCTTCCTTTACTAAATATAGATACTATGTTTGCTATTCTCCAGTCATAGGGTACCACCCCCAATTTGATAAATCTATTAAAAATCCTTGCTACCAGACTAGTGATTTCATGTGCCACTTTTTTCAGTATTCTGAGAGGGAAGTTATCCGCTCCCTCTGATTTGAGCACATTAAGCTCTGAGTTTAGCTTCCATAACAGATGTGATCATTTCCATTTCTATATATTCATTCCCATTAGCCATCCTTCCTTTGTTCCCATGTTCTACATCATCATCATTCTTATTAAAACTGAGACAAAGGTTTCATGTAGTGTTTGGGCCATACCTAGAAGATCCCTACTTTCTACCCCATCCTCAAGGCATAGTGGCCTCACCTCCTCTTTCCTTCTATTCTTTTTATTTATAAGGCTAAAGAACCTTTTACTCTTTGTTTTAGTTTCCTATGCAAGGTCTAACTTAGCTTGACTTTTCCTCATCAGTAGTGAGTATCCCTGCCTGTCATGAAGGAGATGGGGGTTTGATTCCCCCATAAGGAGAAGAGGCATGCTTTTGGCACTAGCCACTGTTGGAAGATGGGATACTGGGCTAGATGGACCATCGGTCTGACCCAAAACAGCTATTCTTATGTTCTTATGACTTTTGGCAATTCTTACCTTATCGTTACACTTTTACCTCAAAAAGACATATCTTCCTTTGCTGATCAGTCCCTTCTTCCATTCTTTGTAGGCTGCCAGTTTATGTCTAATATCCTTTATGAGGTGGTTACTCATCCAGTTAGGTCTAGAGTCCTTCCTTACAAGTATTTTCCCCTTGCTTGAGATTCATATCCCAGATAGCTTTTGCACCTTTGACTTAAAGAAATTCCAAGCCTCCTCCATATTCAGGTCTCTGAGCTCTTCAGTCCAGTTGACTTCACTAACTAGTACCCTTAAAGTCTCCCCTTTTGAAGTCAAAAACCTTAGTTTTCTGACTTGTTTTTGATTATCCTCCCATTTAATTTAAACTAAATCAACTCATGATCACTTGATCCAATGTTATTTTCTATGATCAAGTCTTCTATAACGTCCTTACTACTTACAAAAAACAACTCTAAATTGCATCACCTTTGTAGGTTCAGTGCCTATTTGGTGAAGGAATCTGTCAGCTGTTACATCCAGGAATAACAGGGCTCTACCTTTATCAGTAGCATTTGTTCTTCCATGTATATCTGGGAAGTTAAAGAGTCTCCCATAATGACAATGTCTAGTGCTATTTCTCTCTCTAACAATATTAAAGAGATGCAGACAGCAGTGATATTGGTATCTGAGGAGGGCTCGAATAGTCAATCATTAAGAGCTGTCAGAAGAATGACTTATGGCTGAAGAACTGAAAAAGTTAAATGTTGATATATGTTGTGTGCAGGAGACATGATGGGAGTTGAACACCAAGTGCACAACCTGACTTTCAGTTGTTGCATGCCTATGATACATTTGACAGGCACACTAGTGTCGCTCTGGTTTTGTTCTGGGTGCAATCTGCACTACTGACTTGGCAGGCTTATTATCCATACTCAATAGAATCCATTTTCAGTTTGAAGGTAGGACATGTGGTAGTTATTAGTACATATGCTCCACATGATGCAAGATCTGATGCTGAAAAAGATCCTTTTTATGCCATGATAGATTACATTAAATTTACTACGTCACTGCGACTCTGTATGGTCATGTTAGGACAGGGGTGGGCAAACTATGGCCCGCAGGCCGGATGCAGCCCGCGAGCCATTTCAAGCTAGCCCGTGAGCCACACCATGTGGCTTGGCCCCACTCCAGCACTCTGGCCGAGGTGCAGGGTCGAAGCCGCACCACGCAGTTCCTGGAAGCAACAGCGTGGCCCCACTTCGGCTCCTACACGCTCCAATGGGAGCTGCAGTGTCGGTGCCTGTGGATGGGGCAGCGTGCAGAGCCGCCTGGCTGCACCTCCGCGTAGGGACATGCCACTGCTTCCAGGAGCCGCTTGAGATAAGCACCGCTCGGAGCCTGCACCCCCTGAGCCTCTCCCCCTGCCCCAGCCCTGATCCCTTTCCCGTTCTCCAAACCCCTAGATCCCAGCCTGGAGCACCCTCCTGCACCCCAAACCTCTCATCCCCAGCCCCACCCCAGAGCCTGCACCCCCAGCCAGAACGTGCACCCCTCCTCCAGCCCTGATCCCCCTTCCACCCTCTGAACCCCTTGGTCCCAGCCCAGAACACCCTTCTACACCCCAAACTCCTCATCCCCAGCCCCACCCCAGAGCCTGCACCCCCTCTTGCACCCCAACCCCAATTTTGTGAGCATTCATGGCCCACCATACAATTTCTATTCCCTGATGTGGCCCTCGGGCCAAAAAGTTTGCCCACCCCTGTGTTAGGAGATAAGAACATGAGAACTGGCCATGATAGAAGTAGATTTGAACCGGTACTGGGATGACACAGCTTACTGGTAGAGAAATCAGATAACGTTGTGCATCTATTAGAATTTGCTCTCATGTGTGGACTATTAATGGCTAGCTGGTTGCAGGGCCGGCTCCAGGGTTTTGGCCGCCCCAAGCAGCCAAAAAAAAAGCCACGATCGCGATCTGCGGCGGCAGTTCGGTGGGAGGTCCTTCGCTCCGAGCGGGAGTGAGGGACCGTCCGCCGAATTGCCGCCGAATAGCTGGACGTGCCGCCCCCTCCGGAGCTGCCGCCCCAAGCACCCGCTTGCCAGGCTGATGCCTGGAGCCGGCCCTGGCTGGTTGCAACACAAGAATTGCCATAAGTATGAATTTAGATATCCATTGGGCAACAGTGCAACCTTGGATCACATTCTTGTTTAAAAACCATAGACTAAACTCATCCAGTATGTATTTGTATTTCAGAGTGCTGATCTTCCTCTAGAAACTGATCATTGACTCCTAACACCAACAATGATGTTCTGTTTAATAAGGTTCCAGAGATCAGTATCTATTGCATCAAAATGCTTCAATGCTGATAAGCTTCAGGATGAACTAATCACTAATAGTTACTTGGTAGTGATTTCCAACAAATATTACATATTGTGCGACCAGTTGTCTACTGCAGAGAAAGAATCCTGAAAATAAAGCCCACTCTATCACAGAGATTGCTGGAGAACAACTGGGACTAAGAATAATGAAAAAGCAACACTAGATACCATCAAATTATGGGAGAGGAAACAAACAGAGGTGGGATACAGAATGGACACACTGGCAGGTGTGAGTTGAGTCAGTGAAGAGGAGGAAATGGACAATAGAGAAAAGGAAATGTCTTGAACTAGCAGTCAAGAGAGTCTGTCGGAATGATCATAATCAATGGCGGAATAGTATGGCGCAGTGCATTGAGGAAGTCTCTGAACACAAGACCAAAAATGTGTATTTGAAGGTCCTACTTGGACATCCATTCTCACGGCTTCCACCAGCTGAGGATAAAAATGGAGAATACTACCAGGATATTGATGCACAAGTTAAAACGTTGATGTGAGCATTTTCATGAATTATTGAGGCAAGATGTGAACTACAACTTAATTAAAAAAAAAAAAAATGAACTCAGAAGAAAACAGGACAATGATGATATTAGAAGAAGTGATGATTGCAAAAAAGGAGAGAGTGGTCAGCTTGTACAAATCTACAGTAACAACACCGCTGTCTGTCCTGTGGAAGGAGTTTGCAATCATACAACTGAACCAAATGAAATGCTGTCTCCACCCTCCCCCCAAAAGAGAGATGAGTGTGGTTTCCAAACACTTTGATTTACAAACCATGTGATGTACGTCTCCAGAATGTTATTGAAAAACAACTAGAGCGACAAAAGGAAGTTAACATTGCTCGTATAGACTTTGCAGTTGGTTTTGACTCAGAGCATGGATCAGCACTGTGGATATTGCTATTCCAATATAACGTGCCTTGTGGAGGAACTGTGCCACAGTACATTTAGCTGTGTAAGGGTCAACAGTTGTATTCCAGACTGGTTTTCAGCAGAATCAGGAGTATGCCAGGAATGTGATCTCTCACCTACTTTATTTAATGTTCTAATAAACTGATGACAACGCCTATTAAGGCCAATGTAGGAAGAAGTGAATGTTAAACATTCATCTTTAGAGGATCTTGATTATGTAGATGATATTGCCTTACTTGGAGAGACAACTTAAGTCTCATAGATGCTGCAGTTTTTCCACAGCTCTTTCAGCCAAGGCTGGAAGAGCTGTGAAAAACTGGAGCATCTATAGGACTTAAGATCAATGGTGATAAAACCAAAGCTATGCACATCTCCTATAAAACCAAAACAAATGACCTGCCGAAGCTGCATGTAAATGGCAAGGACACCGAATGGGTGAATAATTTTGTGACAGAGATGGCAGTTTCCTGTACTGTGCTGGACAAACCCGCTGAATTAGGTTTAAGACTCTTAAGAGTTCATTGTTTTAAAAATGTAAATGTTTCTGTATTAGTGTGAAATGGTATATAACTTCTTTAAAGAGGAGACATGATTAATATAAACTCTAGGAAGTGTTATGAGCCTTAAAGGACTCTTTGAAAACAATGGGCCAGATAAGACTGAATGTTTAGTTGTGTCAGGTTCCTAGGAAATACTTGGGAAGAAGGGAATGCAAGTCTGGGATGATTCCCAGTGGCTGCGAAACTTTAGTATGCATAGGGCCACTTTCATGGAACTTTGTGACTCACTGTCCCCTGCCCTGAAGTGCAAAGACACCAAAATGAAAGCAGCCCTCACAGTTGAGAAGTGAGTGGCCATAGCACTGTGGAAGCTTGCAGTGCCCGACAGCTTCCGGTCAGTTTGGAGTGGGCAAATCTACTGTAGGAGCTGCTGTGCTGCCAGTAGCCAACACAATCATTGACCAGCTGCTATCAAGGATAGTGACTTTGGGAAATGTGCAGACCATTGTGGAGGGCTTTAATGCACTGGGGTTCCCTAACTGTGGTGGGGCGATAGACGGAACGCATATCCCTATCTTGGCCCCGGCAAGTCAGTACGTAAACCGCAACGGGTACTTTTCCATGGTGCTGCAAGCACTGGTGGATCACAAGGGATGTTTCACCGACATCAACGTGGGATGGCCAGGAAAGGTGCATGACGCTCGCATCTTCAGGAACTCTGGTCTGTTTGAACAGCTGCAGGAAGGGACTTACTTCTCAGACCAGAAAATTAGTGTTGGGGATGTTGAAATGCCTATAGTTATCCTCGGGGACCCAGCCTAGCCCTTAATGCCATGGCTCATGAAACCATACACAGGCACCCTGGACAGTAATAAGGAGCAGTTCAACTATAGGCTGAGCAAGTGCAGAATGGTGGTGGAATGTGCTTTTGGATGTTTGAAAGCGCGCTGGCACATTTTACGGACTCAGTTAGATCTCAGCACAACCAATATTCCAATTGTAATTGCTGCTTGTTGTGTGCTCCAGAATATCTGTGAGAGTAAGGGGGAGACATTTATGGTGGGGTGGGAGGTTGAGGTAACTCGCCTGGCGGCCAATTTCGCACAGCCAGACACCAGGGCGATTAGAAGAGTGCAGCAGGGCGCACTGCGCATCAGAGAAGCTTTGAAAACCAGTTTCATGACTGGCCAGGGTACGGTGTGACAGTTGTGTTTGCTTCTTTTGAAGTTACCCGCCCCCTATATATGTGTGTAACCCTTCTGCCCCTCTGAATTGGCAGCAACAAGGGCCGGGTTCAGTATCTAGAGGTTCTGTTTCAATAATGCAATGCAAAACCGGCTCGAGCCCCCACCCAGTGATCTGGGACAATTACATACCACCCCCCCCGGGCGCCTCTAGGAGGCAATACTTCCCCTCTCGCAAGCACGGAGTCTGAGTGTAGCAAAGCCTTTTAATAAAGGAGGGAAACAATGCGGCATTATGTTGGGGAAACACCACAAACAGAATTCATAACACAAACCATGAGCAAAAGACCCACCTCCAAGTAAGTTTGGCAGTGTCCTTTTCCCCTCAGGGTCTTAAGTCCAATCACCACAAAGTCCAACAACCCCAAAGTCTCTGTCCCTGGTCAGTGCCGCCCCAGAGTCCAAAAGTTTATCTGCAGAGTTTTGCCCCCCCCAGCCTGGGTGGAAATGGGGGGGGGCACACGGGATGTTAAGGGGCACCTTACGTGGTCCGAGGTCGACTGCCCCACCTCTCCGTGGAGTTCTGCTGCAGCCTTTACCACGAATGGCTCCGGTCTACCAGCCGCGTTGCTCCACTCCGCTCCTCCAGCCGTCCCCGCAAACTGCTCCGCTCTGCTCCCCGTTCCGTGGGCCGCTCCAACCGTCCCACAAACTGCTCAGCTCTGCCAGCCGCTCCACTCCACCAGCCGTCCCATGAACCGCTCCAGCTGCCCTCACAAATGGCTCAGCTCCGCTCTGCTCGCTGTTCCATGGGCTGCTCCAACCGTCCCACAAACTGCTCGGCTCTGCCAGCTGCTTAGCAATATATCTTCAGGCTCCCCACTGGTTAACACAGCACTCAGTGATCTCAGCTCAGCAATTTTAGCTCTTTTAGTGATTACAGCTCTTAGTGATTTCAGCTTGTAGTAGGGGAGCCCCAGTGCTGGTGCACCATTGGCCCAAAGTGAATTCAGTTCAGCAACTTCTAGCTAGACTCCTAATGGAAGCAAACTTAGCTCTGCTATTCAACAGTGGAGAGAGGGGGTAGTGCAATTGGTGTTCCAGGCCCTCAAAAGGGGCCCATACCATCAGGTACACATACCTGTCCCCAGCCTCTCTCAATTCACTAGGTTTTGTAACCCATGCCCCTTGTCTAGCGAGTGCTACTTAGTTACTGGTGAGTCCCTCTATCATACAACAGTTCCACTGGCCTTGATTCACAGAATCAGGGTAACAACACTTTATTCTTCCTGCCCCAATAACAGAGAAACTGGGGATCCCACACCAGCCAAAGTAACCACTTTCAGTTGTTGTTGTCCTAGGCTAGGCGGGTGGGTGTGCCTATGCAAACAAGATCAGCCCTTGAAGTTCTTTTCCACCCTCGCCATAATTCATCACCAGATGTCAGGGTAGACCTTATCCTGACTCTGCTTACATCTGAAAGGAAATAAAGTCAAAATTGTTTAAAAACCGTTCTTTATTATTTGTTTCACAACACATTGAGAGAAATCAGAAGGTAGACGGGGGTGGAGGGGAGAGGAGGGAAGTCCAGAAACCAAATCAAAAGTTCGTATTGCCAGTTTTCTGCTGCTTGGGTGATCCTCTGGGGTTGAGTGTGTGGATCCCCGTAGCCTCCCCCCTCATGTTCTTGGGCATCTGGGTGAGGAGGCTATGGAACTTGGGGAGGGCGGTTATACAGGAGCTGCAGCGGCAGTCTGTGGTCTTGCTGTCTTTCCCGCATTAGATCCACCATACAGCGGAGCATGTCAGTTTGCTCCCCCATGAGCTTGACCATAGCGTCCTGCCTGCTCTCATCATGCGCATCCCTCCTCTCTGTGTTCCTGTAATGCTTTATAGGACTCCGCAATTGTTTGCCTCCACACATTCAGCTGGGCCCTATCAGTGCGGGAGGACTGCATGAGCTTGGCGAACATGTCGTCCCAAGTTCATTTTTTCCGCCTTCTAATCTGGACCTCTGGGATGGAGTAGATAGGGGCCACGTTGAAACATTTGCACCTGTGGGAGGAGAAAAAGGGAGGGTAGTTAAAAGATACATTTCAGAGAACAAAGGGGACACTCCTCAGTGAAACAGGCAATTCATAGTACACAGCACATGTTCCTTCTGTACAAGTTAGCATTTTGCCTCTTATACTGAAGTGCCTGCCACTTTGGTGTGAGAGTAAGCCATCACACATAGCCGGGCAACAGAATTCAGCTTGCAGGCAGCCTAGGGGCACGTGGGGTTCTGCTTCTTCTACTTTCATTTCAATGCTTTCAACTGCTGGGCCCCCTTTCCCATAGCAAGCAATGCCTGGTGGGTTTGCCATATAAAAGGAGGGCCTGCGGGCTCTCTGGGATGATCGCTTCACACAACACCCCCCCCCACACACACACACACACCGCGTGGCTCCGATAAGGCTCTGAACAGGGACAAGCACTTTAAACTAAATGCAAACAGCCCAGCACGGTTCCCCCCTACCCCCCACCGCATGGCTCCGATCAGGCTCTCACTCACCAGAAGTACCTTCTCCAGGGTCATGGTCCGGGAGCCCACCTTGGGAGTTGGGGGGGAGGCTATTGGCTCCAGCGTTAAGAATAGTTCCTGGCTAGCGGGGAAAATGGATTTCTCACTTGCCGCCTGTGCACGGTCCTCCTCCTCTTCATCCTCCAATGACTCTTCCTCCTCACTCCGTGCAACTCCCCCCTTGCAGGTGTCCACGGACAGTGGTGGGGCAGTGGTGGCATCACCCCACATAATTGCATGCAGCTCATGGTAGAAGCGGAATGTATGGGGCTGTGACCCAGAGCGCCCGTTCGCCTCCCTGGCTTTTTGGTATGCTTGCCTGAGCTCCTTGATTTTTGTACGACACTGCTCTGTGTCCCTGGAGTAGCCTCTTTCCATCATGGCCCTGGAGACTTTAGCGTACGTATTTGCATTCCTTTTTTTGGAATGCAGTTCTGGCATAACAGATTTGTCTCTCCAACATGCAATGAGATCCAGTACCTCCCGTTCGGACCATGCTGGAGCTCATCTGCGAATCTGGGATTGTGTGATCTCTTGTGATGGTGGACTCTGCATGGTTGCCTGTGATGGTGGACTGTGCTGATGGTGACCAAACAGGAAATGAAATTCAAAAGTTCCCGGGGCTTTTCCTGCCCACCTGGCTACTGCATTGGAGTTGAGAGTGTTGTCCAGAGCGGTCACAAGGGAGCATTCTGGGATAGCTCCCGGAAGCCAATAACATCGAATTGCGTCCACAATACCTTTAACCCAGGATTGCGATCTCGATTTAAGGCACTACTCCACTTGCCAAGGTGGAGTACAGAAATCGGATTAAAGAGCCCTTTAAATTAAAAAAAAAAAAACGGTTTGGTCGTGTGGACGGAATCATTTCCCCCCCCCCCCGCAAATTAACTCAGCTAATTCCGAAATAACTGACTAGTGTAGACCAGGCTCTAGTCTAGTGTTTCTCATCAACTGGCCAGTGGATTGGCACCAGTCCCTGAGATCTCCCTGATACTGTTTAGGAAGGCAGCAAGTCAGTCCCTGGTTGAGAAACACTGATGTAATCTGACCTCCTGTCTAGCATAAACCATAGAACTTCCCCAAAATAATTCCTTGAGCATATTCCTTTAAGAAAGATATCTAATATTTATTTTAAAATTATCAGTAATGGACACTCCACTTTGACCTTTGGTAAATTGTTCCAACAGTTAAGACGTAAATTTTTAACAGAGTAATTATTTGTCTTTTCTGAGTTTGTCTGGCTTCAACTTCTAGCCATTGGATTATGTTAGACCTTTGTCTGCTAGATTAAAGAGCCCATTATTAAATATTTGTTCCCCATGTAGATACTTTTAGACTAATCAGCTTAACTTTGTTAAGATAAATAGTTTGAGTTCTTTGAGTCTATCACTATAAGGACGATCTTCTAATCCTTTAGCCATTCTTGTGGCTTTTCTTTGACCTCGCTCCAATTTATCAATATCATTCTTGAACTGTTGATACCAGAACTGGACACACTATTCCAGCAGTGGTCACATCAGTGCAAAATACAAAGTAATATGGCCGGTTATTACACTAGCTCTTTTGGCCACAGCATCACACTGGGAGCTCATGTTCAGCTGACTAGCCAGATGCTCCCATACTGACTCTTGCCAAAGAAAGAAGACTTGCAAGGGACTGTTCAAGATAGAAGTCCATTCTACATGCCACCATGGCTACATCATAGCCATTAGCATCTGCTGCTGCTTCATCTTGGCAAACCCTCACACCCCAGAATGAAACTATTCTTCTCGCCAACCTCACTGTTACCTGATTGTGACAAGAAGATGGGGGGCTCACCCATACACTCTTCCCCCCCCCTCAATTTTTTGGTTGCTGCAAGTGTGGTGTTACTGTTATGGGACCCCTGCTCCAAATAATTTGGTTCCTCCATCCCACTGAATAGCTCTTGTTCCTGCTGTGACATGTCTGTATCAAGTTATGAATCCTGTGTTGTACTCCTAGTCTGGACTTGTCCAAGGGTGACCTATCGTACTGCATTCCAGACAGCTGTCCTGCCAAGGAACAGTCTTTGACACCTCATTGAAGGACCATCACAGAGAATATTCTGGAGCTATCAACTTTGAATGACTCAACTACTGGCCCATGCCTGTGGATCTTTCTACACAGGGGCCCACAGTGGGATAAGCACAACAGGTGGACCTGGAGCTCCTCAGCTTGAGCACATGGCCCAGGGATGGAAGCCCTATTTTAAAAGCAGGGGGGCCAACCATTGTCACATGTAAGGCGGACTGGGAGGAGGGAGAGGGCAGGAGGGATCCCGCCCAGCCTGAAACTCTGCCAGACCCTGGAATCACAGAAGAGGTGAGCTCAGACAAGGGGAAGGTGTGCTCAGGACTTTTGTTATTTTTCAAATATCTGTAACTCAAGTTCATTATGAATAAATCAATGGCTTGAGAAATTCCAGTGCTAAGTCTGTGTTCTTTGCTTTCCTGCTATGTTGCCTCTGACGGGGTTAAACCAGAAGCGCAGACAGCCGGCAGCCAACATGGATCTTGGAGGAAGCAAGTGTAAGTGATTGGGGGGCTTCCACGCTTTTGTCAGAAACATGTGTTTTTATTTGGTTTGGCAAATACCTTAGATTTTGTAACATAATCTTCATGCCATAGGCACTGGAAATGCTTGAGATGATCCTCATGGACTTTTAAGGACAAATCATGGATTACTTTCCTGACTCTTGTCTACACTAGAAGCCTGAGCTTTTCCTCTAGTCCCGGTCTGTTTGTGATCAAGCTGAACAAAACCATCACATATTTAGAAAGAGCTTGAAATTGGTTTGAGTTAGTTTCTGGAACAGCCCAGAATCTAATGCATTTTTTGCCTGTAGTCTTTGGAATCAGGACAAGCTGGTGTCTCCATCTGCTTTAGCCTTGCATGTTAATGCTGCCATATTACATGTTGTGGGTTGGCTAAGAGCCTGGCTATTCACTTCTAGTAAATGCACAATGAAGGAAGAGTTCTGCTCTCCTTTCCTGGAGACATGGGGCCCCAATAGCAGTAAGACCAGTACTGTCCCATTGTATAATTGGAGCAGGGAGGGGCAAGATTTGGAGGGGCTGTGCCCTGCAAAAGATAAAACACCTGCTCATTATATGCACATGTGACACTGGAAACTTAGAGAACTAAGAGTAAATATTAACAATTCATGAACTTCCTAGCTAATACTCGTAGTCCTAAAAAACCTAATAAATCATCTTTGCAGAATAAAGCTTGTATGCCCTATTTTAAAGTGAATAACTAACTGGAGATTTTGGGTAGCGTTGTTTGAACGTTAAACCCCAGTGGTGATACTGCCACATGGAACTTAAAAACCTATACTTTAACAGATATTTTTCATGCTCCAAAGGCTGGAGCATTTAAACAGGCAATCAAATATGTAGATGCTTATATGGTGGTATAATTTACGGGAAGAATTGTCAAAATTGTAATCAACACTTCCATAAAATAGTTTAAAATACATAGAATATAAGATTCTACAGGATAGTTTAAAAGGCTTTTGTCTTTTACAAAAGAACAATTAAGATATCCGATACAAAGATAAGTCAGTCCATTTGTGGCACCAACAGTAAGTTAGCAGACCATTAATCTGTTTGGTAAAAGCGAATAAGACTTAACCTTATATATGTTACACATTTGCTGGAAAAAATGATTCAGTAATATGAATGTGTAAATATGTTTTCTAAATTGCTGAAACATTATGTGGAGGTCTCAAAATTGGCCTAGTACATAAAGTTACTATGGGACTCATTCATAAGGGAAGCTACAGATTAAAGCATTTAATAGGGGTGAGACCACTAAGGTTTTTTGTTTAGAACCTATAGAATTTAATAGAAAGAGTAGCAGAGGTAATAATTTGCTATTTAAGTCTATAGATTAATATATTTGAGGTTTTTTAACCATTCTATATTATATTCTATAGGATCTTTTCTTAAGGGTGATCCTGCTTTATTTCCTTATCTTTTATATCCAATACTCTCTTCTTTGCTACTTATTTAAATATAAAATTAGAAGTAGAAGTGAACGAGAATAGAGTAATACCAGTCACATCCAAACCAGGATGAACCAACAATGTTCGTATGATACATAGATTTCCACTCCCTCTCCCATTTAGCATACATTGTCCCTTTCTTGTTACCCAGCATAGATTCCCTACCAAACAGTGTTAACACCATCTACTAGGTAGTGACTAAACTTCCTGAGGTCTTCACTTGACTATTGTTCATATGGAGAACCAAAACATTGAGTTCAATTTTCATGGGACAGGAACACAGGCTAAATGTGTTTCCAGCTTTTATTCAACCTGGCCCTAGTTCAGCAGCTTTAGGAACTGATAGTCACATGGAAGAAAACTGACATGGCAGCTGTCTGCAATATTCTTGAAAAGCCCTTACTGAATTAAGCTTAAGTATCTTTGGAGTCCATTGTATTACATACAAAGGTTATGTATTATTCTGAGCATTGGGAAGTGTTATGGGCCTCAGAGGACTATGTTGAGTAATGGGCCAGAGTAAGAATAGACTTTTTCAAATGGTTTGCCAGGGGAATCCCTAGGAGGAGTGGAATGCAAGTTCCTATCTCTGGTTATGCAAAAGCCGAGCCTTTTGAGGAGGGGAGGATTGTCTACTGATTATCTGTTCCCGGAATCTGAAGATCAAAGGCCCAAATTCTATAAAGGAAAGATTAATCAATTCATGGGCATGTTTGTTCTGAGCTAAAGCTGTTATGAACTTGTAACCACAGGAAAACCCCTTTGTGGGGTTTGAAGGACTGACTCCTACCAGAGCCCCTATGTGAGCTGGGTAAGGAGAGTGATCTCTTGTAAACTTATTAGCATGCACGTAAATGCTCTCATTGTTGTTAATACAGGCTCTGTTGTGCTTTCACCTTAAGAATAAACGTGCTTGCTTAGAAAGACCTGTATGGTAAATTATTGTGGCAATTACACTGTTTATAGCAGTGGTGGGCAACCTGTGGCCTGTCAGGGTAATCTGCTGGCAGGCCACGAGACAGTTTGTTTACATTGACTGGCTTGGCCGGGAACGGTAAACCACAGCCACTGGGAGCTGCAGGCAGCCATGCCTGCTGACGGTCAATGTAAACAAACTGTCTTGCGGCCCGCCATTGGATTACCCTGACGGGCCACGGGTTGCCCACCACTGGTTTATAGTCTCTTAAGAGAGAGCAAAGCACAGATGCAGGCCTGTTTAGGCCATGTGGCTTGCTGGGAATAACACAATGTAAGTAGGAAACTGTGCAGCCTGGAAAATCCCCAGGCAGGAGGGAGAAAGATGAGGGTCTCTGCCAAGAGAGGTGATAGTTGGGAGTCTTAAAATGGGTGCCTTTGCCGGACCATGGAGGAATAATACAGGTGCAGTTGCCCTGAAGTGTGACACTTCTTTTCCTGCCCCCCCCCTCCCCAACTTGATTCAGCAAACGCTTACTCAGATGAATAGCCCCACTGACTTCAGTAGTACTACCCCTATGAATATTTGCAGGATCAGGCCCCTAGAGACCAATCCTTAAAGACTGTTCCAGACACCTGAATTTAATCCTGTGCCCTTTCTAATTTTGGAAGGTAAAGTGAAACAACATTACACTGGAGTCTATTTATATTTGATTCCTTGTTGGTAGCTAGAGCTGAGTCAGCATCTCCTAATAAGTAACTTATTTAAATTAATTTTGCTGTCTGTTCTTACATTTGATTATTATAAGTTATTCAACTTCAGTGTTTTCCCCCTCTGAACAGCTGATGAATGATCTATTGTGTATGTCTGATGTTCAAATGTTAAGAGTCAAGTCCTATATGATTGTTTTTCCTTCTGTTGAATGAAACATATAACTGACCAATATGGCACCAACTTTGACTATTACAATCAAATGTACTATTTGAATATCATTTTCAGTGAAAATTTGGACTTTTTTGGTCTCAAAATTCAGTTTTCATGAGTATTTGTACTAGAAAACCTTGACTGCTCAAGTAGTTGTAGAAAGTGAACACAAAAGGGTCTGTGAACATAGTCACCAAGAAGCATTTTTAATCTGTGCTCTTTGTACTAGGAGCAGGAGTCAAACTAGACTGGCTTGAGGTGGTGCTTTTTCCTGGGGCCATTATCTCAAGTTCCAGCATCTGAGACCTAATGGTGGTAATTTCAATGTAAACAATGTTGACAATTTCACTTTTCATCAGAGTACACAAGAAATTAGAGAGGTGTGCTCAGTCTACTGTGAGTGAAGTCTAATTGGTATTGGAGGAGCCAGAGCTTGAATTGTATCAGAAACTTGGGAGAGGACCAATACTTTGGTCTTCCAGTCAGACCCCTAAGATCTCTCTCAAAGTTCCTCCCTCTGAGGGTTGTAATGGATGTTTCCACATCCCCAACAGAGCCCCACAGGGCTCAGTAACCTCCTGTCTAGGACTGTATCAATAGGGCATGCTAGAAGCTAGTCTACTTTAACTTTGCCAGTTAGCTTCAGGATTACAGTATAATGAATATGGTACTTTTTTACCCTAAGTTAAACAAGACAGCACACATTTAGGAATAGTTTTTGGTCTCTTTTCTTTTCTCCCACTTTTCTTCTATGATGTCCTGTCTCTGGACTGAAAGTCAAGGGATTTGGGTTCTCTCAGTATGGGGCCTTTGGGAAGTCACTTCACCTCTCTGTGCTTCAGTTTCCCCCATCTTTAAGGAAGGCAAGACGGCTTTGAGATCTATGAGGAAGAATTCTACATAAGAGTGCTACACATTAGTAATATAAGAGTTACAGAAAATGGCTCATAGCAAGCTAGCATGGCTCTTAGAATCCTTTTTGTCCTGACAAACTAAGCCATATAGAGCTAGCTCAGTACAAGATGGGAGACCTCCCAAGAAAAACTAGGTGCTGCAGAAGTTAGAGTTGAGATTTAATGGATGATGCTCTAAGCCAGGGGTTCTCATAACAAATTTTTAGGTGGCCTCACAGTGCAACCACCAACTGTTGTTGGTGGCCGCTCTGACAATTTTTCCTAAAATACTTCATTAACTTTGGGGAAAACAAATAAATATGCACATACACATGTCCAAATCATTGTAATTTATTTATGTAAGTTTTTGGCAGACTCAATAATAAAAATAACGTACAGTTGTCTCTAGGCTTTACTGGACCTAAACTAAATAGAAATACAAATAAGTTGCTTTGCATGTTCTCTTTTGCTTGCCCCCCCCCTTTTTTTAAATATAAAGAGACTAGCTAGCTACTAAGTCTTCCGTGAAAAGTGATATTAACATACGAACAACTATCACTTTTCACAGCGGACTCACTCAGCACTGGCAAGCCTGGGGACAAATTAAGTCCTGAATGGGACAGTGGATATGGAAGCACTGAGAGCCAGCGGGTGATGGGGCACTGGGGGAGGCAGCGGTGGCCAGCAATGATTTGGAGGGTGAGCTCAGGGCCAGAGCCCACTACCGCATGGCTGGGGATGGAGCCCGAAGCCCTGTGGCTGGAGCCTGTCACCCGCCACTCCAGGGCAGAAGCCTGACCTCACTGCCCCCAGGAAGGTGGGGAATTCACTGGCTGCCTGCTCCTCCAGCTTTGTGTCTCTCCAGGGGGGAGGGGCAAGGCCCAACCACTGCTGGCGGCCCTGAGGCAGGAGCTGCTGCTGCTGCTTCCCCCTCCCCCCAATCACCTCCCAAGAGGCTGTGGCCGCAAGAAAAGCCCCTGGTGGCTGCATTTGAGAAAACGCTGCCAGTCCCAAGTCAATGTGGTACCAGTCTCCCACCATGGCATTTAGAGCGGCTGTGCTCTCTTTCAGTTAAGATCCAAGACTGTGATTATTCAAAATCTCTATGCTTTTCACAAGTGTTGAGGAAATGACTCATGGCCCTGGCCATGTGTTAAACTTAGATTGTGCCCATCTGCAGTTTCTACTGCATAAGGTATTTTTTTCTACTTCCTTTCCTAAGCCATTATGTACTGTTTAGAAGCTGCGTCACTCCAGAGGTAGTTGCATTTTATTAGTAGGGGACATGATCCCTGTCTATAGTCTGCATAACAGTTTAAAGTAGGGGTTCTCAAACAGGGGGTCAGGACCCCGCAGGGGGTCACAGGGCTATTACATGGGGGTTGCAATCTGTCAGCCTCCACCCCAAACCCCACTTTGCCTCCAGCATTTATAATGGTGTTAAATATATAAAAATGTGTTTTTAATTTATAGGAGGGGGTTCATTCAGAGGCTTGCTATGTGAAAGGGGTCACCAGTACAAAAGTTTGAGAACCACTGGTTTAAAGCAAGCCTGCAAGCACTAACTGTATTAAACTCCCATTAACTCTCAGTGAAGGAGTTTCACATGTGAAGCATGCCTAAGGCCCTAGGATTGTGGAGTGCTTTTGGATCCCTCAGCATGAAAGGGGCTAGACAAATAAAGGATCACAAATATTTCTTGTAAGTTAATTTAAAACTGGTAAGATATTAAAAGTCAACTTAATAGGCCTGATTTTCCATTGCCTCACCCCCTACAGAGTCATTTATTTAAGTGTGAAGTGGGGGTAAAAATGTAATCATTCTGAAGTGGAGGCATTTTGCACCCACTCTGCAGCAATGTAAGTAAGTGGGCAAGGTATTGGAGCATCAGGCCCACTAACCAGTTTTCACTTATTTCGCAATAACCATTGCAAAAGTGGTGAAGCTTTTCTAAAAATATTTAAAAAGCCTGTGTGTGTGGCCCATACAGTGAACTTTAGCATTTAATTTATTCAGCAGACATGCCAAGAACCTATAGGCCTGTATCCTGTAGGACATTAGCTTTAGCAGGGAGCATAAGGCTTGAGGACATTGAACTTTATCTGTGCCAAGTAGCCTAACAGTCACCTCTAATTTTTAGGTAATTGGAAATAGCGCGTGGAAAGGGGAAGTTTGTTCATAACGACACCAGACAACCACAGGAATGTGAGCCAACACCAGCTTTCGGCTAGAACATCTGCAGCTGTCTGACCACAAGAGGGCCATGGCAACAAATTGACATAGGATAAGTTGAGATCATTAATATATTAACCTATAGAAGAAGGGCACCCTAACATTAGTAGGGTGAGGAAATACAAATAAGGAAGAGGGGAGAAACCCCTACTGAATATGCATTAGGCACAGTGGCAGTGTAACATGTTATAAAAGCTGTATCCCAGCCTGTGGGGGGTGGGGGGGGAGGGAGAGAGAGAGAGAGATGTAGCCCTTTGGAGGTGCCAGAATAATGGCCACTGGTGATAAGGGGGACATGATGAGGAAAATAATGGCTGACATTTCAGGTTGTTCAACAAAGGATAGTCTGAGTATATGGATGTTCAGATGCAAATGCTGTATTCTCTCTATCTACCTTGCTGGGTTAGAGTGTTTGGGACTTGGCTAAATATATCAACTATTGCACATACAGAAGGGTTCCTAAAATGTGAGTGGTGCAACTGTGCACATCGGGGTTCCCCACTGAACAGTAATTTTAATACTGGGCCAAGAACCTGTCAAACCTCAGAGTGATTAGTGGGGATTCTTAAGTAATCAATCTATTAAATACATAATCTATAGATCAGACTATATTTGACATGATAAATTCTGGAGAAATCTTTGTTGTAGCCTAAATTTTTTTTTTTTTTTTTTTTTTAAATACAGGATAATTTTCCTTGATTGAGAAAGTGTGACAACCTCCAAGGATTCAATTTCCAACACAAATATTTTAAAATGCTGCCAAGAGGAGACATTAAGAAGAAATGAGACACACTAGACAATGATTAATAGAATAAGCAGGTGTTATCACTGGCTACCATGAGGCATTAAACTGCATTTTTCAGTAACCTTATCTTCTCTTTCCAGACTGATGTCCTATCCTCTATCATAGTACAAGCGCAATTCTAAGAATAGGGCTCCCTCTAACGTATTTGCCAAAATGTATGTAGTTTAAACAGCTGTTAGAACAAGGCTGAGTGAAAAGAGACAAGGTGGCTGAGGTAACATCTTTTATTGGACCAACTTCTGTTGGCGAAAGGGACAAGCTGTTGAATTACACTGAGGTCATCTGAGTGAAGAGGTGTTAAGGCTGATTCCCCACTCTGGCACTTCGAGTGCAAAAGGCGGGGGCCCACAAGGATTCTAAAAATTAATACTGGCCACTCCAGGCTGGTATTAAACTCCCAAGGTTACAGCTTTTCTCTGAACTTGGATGGTTGGATGCTGCCACCACCCAAGTGCAAAAACCCCTTTGAGAACCCAGGAAGGTGCACTTGGGAGTTCCTTCCTGTGGGACACCCTCAAGCCCTTCCTCACACCCCCACCCCTCTCCAGGGAAGAGCTGAGAAAAAAGGAAATCAGCTGTTGCCACCAGCTAATTAAACATATGCACAAACCCTTTAGGACACAAAATCCAATCCTGTGCTTAAAAAAAGGTATTTTTGTTTTTTTAATAAAATTTACATTTGAAAACTCAGGTTATTGCTAGATTTTAAAAAACCCACTTACAATAATTAAGCATCAAGAATAACCTTCTTGAGCTCCAGATTACAAGCAAAACCAAAGTATTTGGGGTTAGCACAGAGGAGTCCACTAGCCATAATAAAATAAAGAAAAACCTAATCGTGTCTTCCTAGGCATTTCTTGATCTACTTACATATCTGGGGTTTCAAATGAGTAGTTTCTAAGTATGATCTGATGATTTTTCATACGTGGCCCAAAGCTTCTTATAGCATAGCTGCTCTCTCTCTTCTCTCTGGGAGAACAGACAGACAAAAGGGGGAGTCTTGTTTCAATTTTAAAGAGTTCTAGCCTTCCCATTGGCTCTTTTGGCCAGGTGACCACTCACTTCCTTTTACCTATGCATAGCAGTCAGACTTTAACCCTTTACAGGTAAAACAAGTAAAGAACAGCTACTAAGAGGGATTTTATAGCTAACAGGCTGGGTCCATAAAAGGGAGCTACCTCTTCTTCCCCCTCCCCACCCCCATTTATCACAAGAGGCATTTTAGGCCACTTCTGCTTTGAGGGATGCTTCCAATTGGCTTCATGATGTGAAAATTGCTTTTTCCATAGAAGTAGTGGAACTCGATGGGGCCAGCAGTGAAGGGGGACAGTCCCAGCAGCGAGGGAGGGAGACCCTTGCTAAG